>NC_068939.1:162205424-162301672 GCF_016801865.2 Culex pipiens pallens | reverse complement strand
AATTTCTATCTCATCTCCGTTTCAGGCTGCAAATTGTTGAAAAACACCTCTTTTTTCGCATGTTCAAAAATGGAAGGGGTCGTACCGCCCCTCCGTCACGAGATATCAAAAAACGGACCTCGGAATCGTGATCAGAGACAAAAGTTACCCCTTAGGACAAAGTTTCACGCAAATCGTAAAGGGGTCGGGGCAACTTTTCCCGATTTCGTGTGAGTTGGTGGATAATTACCCACATAATATTTTGGATATAATTATATATGAACATTTGACTTTGCAATCTAAAAGTACTTTACAGATTTTTTGATAAAGTGCCCCGTTTTCATGATATAACCACCGAAAGTTTGATGTAAGTTTGAACATTCGCAGCTTTTCGATTATTTTTAAAAGAGTAGAGGTGGGCAAAAAAAGCGAGCCTCTCAAAAAGCCGGTTCTCTAAAAAGAGCGAACAAACCATGGCTCACAAAAAAAGAAATTGTAGTACATATAAACTTGTTTTTGAGATCTGAAAATGTTACTTTAACTAATGCCAAATTTGTCGAAATTTTCCAATGTTGTTCTTTAGGATAAAAATGGAATAAAAATTTGAACATTTCATATTGCTTACACTAAAAAAAACTACCAAAAATCTACTAAATAGCCCAGGAAACAGTGGAAAAAAATCTTCTCGCCCGATTAAACTTTAGCATTTAAAACTTTATCGATGTAATCAGAATGTAGAGAAAATTTCGCACAATATTTTCTTGACATAATTTTAGCTTATTAATATTTTAGCAGAAATAAGCGCAATTTAGTAATATTACTATCAATTTCCCCTAAAAAATCCTACATTTAAGCTTGAGTGCCAACCACTTATTTGAACGTTTAGGTTCAAATACAAATCTTGCCCAGAGACCTCCGAGACCTATGATTTTCAAGCGCAGGATCTTCTCAAATTTATTTATTTTTTCTTAAAATAAATCATAAAAGTCCAATAAAAAAAACTTCAGAAATCACGCCAATGCCTCTTCATAAATTTTTTGAAAAAGAGGGAAAGAGCCGCTCTTTTTAATGAGCGAGCCGAAAAGAGCGGCTCCTAAAAAGAGCAGTTTTGCCCACCTGTAGAATGAACCATTTGAAGATAAAAATACTTTTAAACTGGTGTCTTTTTAAGTTTATAAACTATAATTATTTTAATTTCCATCAAACTGCACTATTTTGTTTGGTTTTGGGGATTGAAAATGTTATTCCAAATATTTTCAGCTTACAAATTAATGTAAAATTTGACAAAATTGTCCCACGGTGTTAGCTTTCAAGTAATTTAGGATAAAAAGGCATGTTGAAGAAAGGTTATTTCCTGACTTTTGAGGGCTGAATCGGCATGTTCCATTAGAGCAGGCCTGCCCAACCTTTTCGGCTATGAAAAAAATATTTTAAATATTTGTTCAAGCTTTTGAAAAAGGTATGTTCACTGGTCATCTGAGAACCGATTCCATCAAAGAAACCATGAAAAAATTAACAATTGTAATTTTGCCGATCAAAAATGTGAAAATTAAGCCGAAAAGTTTGGACAGGCTTGCATTAGAGGGTAGTCTATTGCAACTTCCTCATCAATTCACTTTGAAAGACTTTTAATAGCACTTGAAACCAATATTTGAACAACACATTCTAAGTTGAACTCCATAATTTCAGCTTTTCAAGTTTACTTTGAAATTACTTCAAAAGAAATGCTGAATGGATTTCTAATAAAATACAAAACAACTTTTGCAAATATAAATTAAAAATTTGAGCTACTAAAAATGCCTAGCAAGGAATATTTTCAAGTTCCAACGGTTTGCATGTGAATTTTTTCGTTTTTGTTTTTTTTTTTTTCAAATATGATTTATAAATTTCAAATAATAAATCATAAAAACACACCATTATTTGAAATAGCCTTTTCATCAAAATTTTGAAAAAGACCGAGTAAAAAAGAGCGGCTCCTAAAAAAGAGCGGTATCGCCCACCTCTAAAAAATAGTGACCATAAGTGACCATTTCCGATTTTTTTTGTAAAGTTAAGAAAACTTGCTATAAAATCCAAGATTGGACTTTGGAAAAATAAACAGGAAAATTTAAGTTTTCTAAGTCTAACCTAAACAGCCCTCCATTTTCTAATGCCGATGTCTCAGCAACTAATGGTCCGATTCTCAATGTTAAAAAATAAAAAAAAGTCGTGAAATTTTTCGATATTTACGAAAACAATATTTTAAAAAATTGAGTCAAAACTAACATTTCGAAAGGGCCTAACATTCAATATTACAATCTTTTGAAATCAAGTAATTTCACGAATGTTTCAATTTTTAACATTGAGCAATTCAGTTTTTGAGAATTGAGGCGAACTATTGAATGTTTGGCTGAAATTGCGACCAATATTACGTTTTTTTTAAAAATCAGCATTAATTCAAAAAATCATTGCTCGGTCAAAGGTTTTTTGCACAACCTGAAAATTTCTGAAAAGTTGGCATTTGATGTCCCCTAAAACATGTCAAAAAATAAATAAAAATATTGTTTTTTTGCCAATCAAATTTTAATGACAAAAAGATTAAATCAAAAATCATCAAAAACCGTTTATCATTTTTTTCATTGTCGTCCATACCTACAACTTTGCCAAAGACACCAAATCGATCAAAAAATTCCTTGAAAAGATACAGATTTTTGAATTTTCATACATCATTTTTGTATGGACAGTTGCCAAATTTGTATGGAAAATTATATGGACAAACTAATGATGCAAAATGGCATCTTTGGGCATACCGAAGGCACCAAAAAAGTTTCAGCCGGATTAAAAAATACAAAAATTTAAATAAAAAAAAGACCTTTATCGTAGAGAATTGCTGAGATGTTTAATTTGCAAAAAAAAAAATGAAATAATACTGATTTCTGGGACTTGCAACGATTCTTAAATTTCAAAATTCCCAGGTGCATTCGAATTGTGCCGAATCGGATGCAATTTGCATTGATTAAGCGCCCAGTGACAGCAGCTGCACCTTAATTGAACTTTTAATTGAAAACTCGCACGGACTCGCTATTCAACTCGTCAATTTAGCTTGTCTGGTGCCGCACAATATTCCATCAATCAGCACTATTACACGTTTTTATTTTTCCCCGTTATAATGAACAACAAATCTGACCCCGTCCCCCATTTCCCCTTTAACCAAACTCGTGTACTCGATTTGTCAAATTACCAATTCCCCAGCGTGTGAGGCCCCACAGCTCCAATCTGGGCCGCTATTCAATATTCTGCCATGTCAAAGTGCCGGCAACAGCAGGCTGGCTGGGGCGAAACCGTTTAATTAAATTACTCCTCCGGAACGACAGTGCCGATTTTTGTGTGGCCCCCAAAAAATGTCAAGAATGGACAATTCCCCCCCAGTGAAACGCTGCCACGAAACCTGACCTGCTCTAAAAAGTCGGGCTGTGGGAAATCGAACGAAAATTGTTAAATTTTAAGGGAGGCGGGGGTTGGTGGATGGGACCTGTTTGTCCTCCCCCCGATTTCAAATCGACGGAATTGTGGAGGGAAAATTCAAACAAATTATTTCTTGGAAGATGCTCGCGCGCCGCAGTTTAACGAGGAATGACAAATGGAAATTGATGCTAAACGATTCGATTGTGCTTGGGAGGCTTTGATTTTTTTCTGTCTTCTTCTACGCTGAGTTTCCTTCGGAACAAACGTAAAGCTGAGTATTTTTTTTCATGCTTAAATTATTGTTTTGTTGATCTCTTGAGAAATTTTTCGAAAATATTTCTTAATTAGGCCATTGCAAATATTTTTCAAAGTTTATATCACCCCTTTCAAAGTCGGCCTGAATAATCAAAGGGCGAAAAAAAATTCTTCAAAAAATTTCAACAATTTTATGAAAACTAAATTTTAATCAACTAAAAACCACTTTTTTTGCAATTCCGTCGTGAAACTACTTACTTTTCCTGTCATTCTTGAACGACGAAATAGCCTACTTTTCTGTACCAAAAATAACAGAATCGAATAGCAACACTTTTCAACATTTTTTTGATTTCAACGATTTATTGACAAAATACATGAAATTTTATCATAAAATTTCCCTCAGTGTGTGTTTTTTGGAATTGCAAAAAATGTTGTATGGAACTTGATTTTTTCAGCACTCTTCGTATTTATCCAACTCAGTGAACCTCGTTGGATAAATGTACGACTCGTGCTGAAAAAATCCTCTTTTTGCAACTTGTTGCATAAACTACTATAAATGCATTATTAGACTTTAGAAAATATTTTTCAATGTTTTGTTTATGATAAAAAATATTCAAGAAAATATAGAGTGCGCTGACCACGCGGACGCGCTGTCTTGTTTTTGCATGCTCATTTTCATTTCTTTTATGTCGCTGTTTGTGTGCTTGGGTGAGTGGTTATTATAACTTATTGGACATCATAAGTGCAGTGCTTCTGGGGACGCGCAGTCCTGTTTTTTCGCGATAATTTTCATCGTAAATGATCGTAAAAATTTATTCCAACTGGCATCGATCGATTTTATGAAGAGTAAAGCGTCATTTATTTACTATTTTTGAAATTTGCTCGCGTTATCGAAACTGAAAATAGTAAAAATATTCTGATAAGTCCAGCCCATAGCACTACTGCTCGGCTGGCACGCGTTCGATAAAAAAAAACTTTTTAAATAATCAATTATCTATCTTTCCGCTGCCGGCTGCCTAAGATTTAAAATTTTCAACCGATAAACAAAATGCTCATGGTCACATCACTGCCACTCGTGAATCCTGACCTCATACCCATCTACTAACCCCCTCAAAAATCATGTGATTCTTTGTCGGAGATGCAGTCGATTGGGCGGTCTCTATCACTCAAGTATCGGACTAACATTCCCATCCACTTCCCCGTGACCCTACCACTGGTCGTGGCCGGCGCCGGTATTGATCAGCATGATAGGGGCCTTTGAGAAGTTGCGAAGCGAGGAAAGATAGCTCCCACTTATCTTCCACGGCTCGTGGATGTAACTTCTGGAGGTCCTGGTCAATAACGGAGTAGCAACTGCGGGTGGGCACCTATGCTTATGCTTATGCTTAAAAATATTCAAGAAAATATAAGTCTAATCAACTGTAAAAAGTAACCATACATTTTCTTGTGTTTAACTCATCTGAGGCATGTATGGGATGGATTCAAAATATTTTGATTTTTTGTGAATTTCAAATGTATAGTAAGGTAACCTTACCTTACCTTACAAAAATATTTTTTTCCCGATTTTCTCGATTGAAAACAACTGATTGCAAAACAATTGGGTGGGAGTAAAATGCATTATAAATCACAGTTTTGTTAATTCAAATGTTAATTGAAACAAAAATAATGATTTTAAGGAAAAAAAATCTAAAATATTACCAAATAAAATCATTTTTAATTTGCAATCGAAATAATCGAGATTATCAACAATAAATTTGTCGAAGTTCGATAACGATAACGATACTTCTGTCGATAAAGTTATACTTATATCAGGCGATAATTTTATCGACGATAACGGACGATAACTTCTTTTTAAAATCTTGACCTAATTTATCAATATAACGTTAGTAAAACCGTTGCATATATTTTTTGAAGTTTATGTCTAAAATGTTTATGTTTAAAAATTTACATTACAAGCTATGGTATTAACATGCGAATGAAGAAAGTGTTTCAAAGTGCATTTTACACCTGCCTAGTTGTTTTGCAATCATTTGTTTTTTAAAAATAATCATGTAATGCGTTTTGATCGATCTCAGACATGCCAAAAAAAATTTTAAAGTAGGAAAATGCATTTCAAATTGTTTTCAGTTAGTTCTATTGCCATTAAAATTTGGAAGTTTTTTGAAAAATATTTTTATTTGCATCAATACAAAACAATACAGTAATTTTTATAGAAAATTTCGATTTTTAATAATTTGGTATTTTTAGAGTTTTTTCTTTAAATAAAAAACTAAGATTAAAAGATAATCTCGTATTTTTTTTCGAAAATAGTCCAATTTATTGATAATTACATAATTCAATTATTTCAAATGAAGCGAAATTTTGAATGTTTTCTAACTGTTTCAGGGTTTTCTTTTAAATAAAATACTCAAATTATCAGAAAGTACCGTAAAATTACTACAATTTTCCTAATTTGTAAAAGTTTTAATAATGTGCATTTACACTGTTTTAGAGTTTTTCGATTGAAATAATAAAATTTTCAAAATATATACATATAAATATATTTTTTTGTTGAAAAAAATCGATTATCACATTTTTTTAATAAATTTCCACTACTCTCAAGGTTATCTTGAATAAAATATTAAATTTATTACAAAATAACTTTTTTTAAATACTTTTATTTCCATAATTTGCAATATTGGTACCGAACGATTCGAAATGTTAGATGAATTTCCATTGTTTTTAAATGCATTTTTACTGGTTTAGAGGTTTTTTTTAAAAAAAAATTGTTTAATACTCATATTGCAAGTTATTACAAATTTTGAGAATATATTTAAATCCAAAAACTGAAGAACAGTGAAAATGAATGTGAAAATTCGCTTTGTTTGAAATTTTAGTATTTTCGACAAAAAACGGTAATTTTTAAAAATTTCAGTATTTTGCAAAAAAAAACTTGTAGAAGTGGCCCGTGTCCCGCCCGTGTGGATCAATCGGACCGCGCACTGGACTAACAATCCAGAGGTCGCCGGTTCGAATCCCGCGGCGGGCGCTCTAAAATTCTTTGTGTAAATATGGGTATTCGGCGCCGTCGCTCCGTGCCATACTTTCATACACTTAGGAGCCCAGGGCGGCGAAGTCCTTGTAGATAAAAAGGAAGACACTAGTGGTTGGTACTAGCAATGGTGGCCGACAGCTATAAAGTCAACTTCGTTTTTTTAGAAGTGAAAATGCATACAAAATTTCGAATCATGTGATGTCATATTGAAAATTGTGAAAATTTTAGTATTTTCCAGAAAACGGTGATTTTTGACAATTTTAGTGTTCAACAAAAAAAACTTTTAAAAGTGAAAACAAAATTTGACTTCAATACCCATACTGATAATTATTTAAAAAAAATGAATATTTTCTTAAAACTACGAAATTGTGTGATTTTGTTGTGTATTTCATTCAATAAAAAATTAAATACAATCCAAAAAAATGTACTCCCAATTACTGTTGCAAGGTTCAAAAGTCATATTCATATAATGTAAAAATGTACTCCCAATTACTGTTGCAAGGTTCAAAAGTCATAGTCATATAATTTTAAAAGTGAAAACAAAATTTGACTTCGTTTAATGCCCATACTGAAAATTATAAAAATATGAGTATTTTCTTAAAACTTCGAAATTTTGTGATTTTGTTTTGTATTTCATTCAATAAAAAAATAAAAAATAAAACACAAGCCGCAGTTTTAACATTTGAGCAGTTCTCTACGGAATCGGTCTTTTTTCTTTAATTTTAATTTTTGTATTTTTTAATCCGGCTGAAACTTTTTTGGTGCCTTCGGTATGCCCAAAGAAGCCATTTTGCATCATTAGTTTGTCCATATAATTTTCCATACAAATTTGGCAACTGTCCATACAAAAATGATATGTGAAAATTCAAAAATCTGTATCTTTTGAAGGAATTTTTTGATCGAGTTGGTGTCTTCGACAAAGTTGTAGGTATGGATATGGACTACACTGAAAAAAATGATACACAGTAAAAAAAATTTTGGTGATTTTTTATTTAACTTTTTGTAACTTAAATTTGATTTGCAAAAAAACACTATTTTTAATTTTTTTTTATTTTTTGATATGGGTAATTCTCTACCAACTCACACGAAATCGGGAAAAGTTGCCCCGACCCCTCTTCGATTTGCGTGAAACTTTGTCCTAAGGGGTAACTTTTGTCCCTGATCACGAAACCGAGGTCCGTTTTTTGATATCTCGTGACGGAGGGGCGGTACGACCCCTTCCATTTTTGAACATGCGAAAAAAGAGGTGTTTTTCAACAATTTGCAGCCTGAAACGGTGATGAGATAGAAATTTGGTGTCAAAGGGACTTTTATGTAAAATTAGACGCCTGATTTGATGGCGTACTCAGAATTCCGAACAAACGTATTTTTCATCGAAAAAAACACTAAAAAAGTTTTAAAAAATCTCCCATTTTCCGTTACTCGACTGCAAAAAAATTTGGAACATGTCATTTTATGGGAAATTTAATGTTCTTTTCGAATCTACATTGTCCCAGAAGGGTCATTTTTTCATTTAGAACAAAATTTTTCATTTTAAAATTTCGTGTTTTTTCTAACTTTGCAGGGTTATTTTTAAGAGTGTAACAATGTTTTACAAAGTTGTAGAGCAGACAATTACAAAAAATTTGATATATAGACATAAGGGGTTTGCTTATAAACATCACGAGTTATCGCGATTTTACGAAAAAAAGTTTTGAAAAAGTTAATTTTTGCGTTTCTCTTTATTTCGTCGTCCGTGTCTGTCGCGGGTGACCATAAATGGCCATGATCGATGACGACCAACTTTTTCAAAACTTTTTTTCGTAAAATCGCGATAACTCGTGATGTTTGTAAGCAAACCCCTTATGTCTATATATCAAAATTTTTGTAATTGTCTGCTCTACAACTTTGTAGAACATTGTTATACTCTAAAAAATAACCCTGCAAAGTTAGAAAAAACACGAAATTTTAAAATGAAAATTTTTGTTCTAAATGAAAAAATGACCCTTCTGGGACAATGTAGATTCGAAAAGTACATTAAATTTCCCATAAAATGACATGTTCCAAAATTTTTTACAGTCGAGTAACGGAAAATGGGAGAATTTTTAAAACTTTTTTAGTGTTTTTTTCGATGAAAAATACGTTTATTCGGAATTCTGAGTACGCCATCAAATCGGGCGTCTAATTTTACACAAAAGTCCCTTTGACACCAAATTTCTATCTCATCACCGTTTCAGGCTGCAAATTATTGAAAAACACCTCTTTTTTCACATGTTCAAAAATGGAAGGGGTCGTACCGCCCCTCCGTCACGAGATATCAAAAAACGGACCTCGGTTTCGTGATCAGGGACAAAAGTTACCCCTTAGGACAAAGTTTCACGCAAATCGAAGAGTGGTCGGGGCAACTGCTGTGTGAGTTGGCGGAGAATTACCCATATGTTTCAGAGGACATCAAATGCCAACTTTTCAGAAATTTCCAGAATGGGCAAAAAATCTTTGACCACGTTATGATTTTTTGAATCAATACTGATTTTTTCAAAAAATCGAAATATCGGTCGCAAAAATTTTTCAACTTCATTTTTCGATGTAAAATCGAATTTGCAATCAAAAAGTACTCTAGTGAATTTTTGATAAAGTGCACCGTTTTCAAGTTATAGCCATTTTTAGGTAACTTTTTTGAAAATTGTCGCAGTTTTTCATTTTTTATAATTAGTGCCCATGTTTGCCCACCTTTGAAAAATATATTTTTGAAAAGCTGAGAAAATTCTCTATATTTTGCTTTATTGAACTTTGTTGATGCGACCCATAGTTGCTGAGATATTGCTATGCAAAGGCTAAAAAATAGGAAAATTGATGTTTTCTAAGTCTCACCCAAACAACCCAACATTTTCTAATGTCGATATCTCAGCAACTTTAGGTCCGATTTACAATGTTAAAACATGAAACATTCGTGAAATTTTCCGATCTTTTCAAAAAAAATATGTTCAAAAATATAAAAACAAGACTAACATTTCAAATGGGCGTAATATTGAATGTTTGGGCGTAATATTGAATGTTTGGCCCGTTTAAAATGTTAGTCTTGATTTTAAATTTTTGAAAATATTTTTTTTTTTTAAAGGATCGGAAAATTTCACCAATGTTTCATATATTAACATTGTAAATCGGACTATTAGTTGCTGAGATATCGACATTAGAAAATGGTGGGTTGTTTGGGTGAGACTTAGAAAACATCAATTTTCCTGTTTTTTAGCCTTTGCATAGCAATATCTCACTAACTATGGGTCGCATCAACAAAGTTCAATAAATCAAAATATAGAGAATTTTCTCAGCTTTTCAAAAATATATTTTTCAAAGGTGGGCAAACATGGGCACTAATTATAAAAAATGAAAAACTGCGACAATTTTCAAAAAAGTTACCTAAAAATGGCTATAACTTGAAAACGGTGCACTTTATCAAAAATTCACTAAAGTACTTTTTGATTGCAAATTCGATTTTACATCGAAAAATGAAGTTGAAAAATTTTTGCGACCGATATTTCGATTTTTTTGAAAAAATCAGTATTGATTCAAAAAATCATAACTTGGTCAAAGATTTTTTGCCAATTCTGAAAATTTTCTGAAAAGTTGGCATTTTATGTCCTCTAAAACATATCAAAAAATAAAAAAAATAAAAATAGTGTTTTTTTGCAAATCAAGTTTTAGTGACAAAAAGTTAAATAAAAAATCACCAAAATTTTTTTTACCGTGTATCATTTTTTTTCAGTGTAGTCCATATCCATACCTACAACTTTGTCGAAGACACCAACTCGATCAAAAAATTTCTTCAAAAGATATAGATTTTTGAATTTTCACATATCATTTTTGTATGGACAGCTGCCAAATTTGTATGGAAAATTATATGGACAAACTAATGATGCAAATTGGCTTCTTTGGGCATACCGAAGGCACCAAAAAAGTTTCAGCCGGATTAAAAAATACAAAAAAAATCGAATGACCGAAAACTCAGAGAATTGCTCATTTGCATGAAAAAAGTGTTGACAACATGTATTAGACACCTGTCCACCTGTTTTGCAATCTAAGTTTCGACATAAAATTTGAAAAATATTTGCAACGGTGTTACTTCATATAAAAAAAGTATTCTTAGTAAAATCATTAAAAATTTAACATTATATTGATTGAGATTTTGAAATGGAGTCATCTTTCGATATCGTCGATAATTTTATCGATTGACAAACCTTGGAAATCTTCTTTTTATACAAAATGAACTTTATGAAGTTACAGGAATATCAATGTTAAAATTTTACAAATAATGTTATTTTTTGCAATTTAAAAGTACATCTTCAAGGAAAAGCACCGCCGAAAAAAATATTGCATAAATAGAGATGACGCATTCTCTGGGCTCTGGGCTAAATGCTGACTATCATTAGTCTTATTAACATATTTTAATTTTTTGGAGATTTCCTCAAATAATAGTATTATTATTTTAAAGAGTTTAGACAAAAAAACACATTTATAGAAATTTATCAAAAAATACCTCATAAAGTTCAACAAATTTACTGAATTCAATTAAAATTTTGAAAAACTGAATATTTTTATTAGATGAAATTCAACAAAAAAAATCATAAAAATCTGTTTCTTTTTCGTTACACGTTAGATTGCAAGACATCTGTAATACAGCTCATCTTCATATACTGTTAGAATTGTGCTCCCAAAAGCCGATAAAATTGGCAATATTAAATGTTGAAAAATTCATTTTTACCATATGTTCAAATTGTTAACTTTGCTGCTATAGATCATCCAGTGCTTACCTGTAAAGAAATAAGAAACAAAATAATGAAATTAATATTTGTTGCTGAACAATTGTATCTAATTTATGATTTTTTTTTTAAATCACATTTCCCCCAAAACATATTTCCCCCATTTTAAATCTAATTCCTCCCAACCAGTTTAAATACGTCATTAAACGCAGAAAAAACATCGCGTTTTTCCTCCCATAGAAACGAATAAATCCTTCAGCGGAAAACAATTTTTCACCCAACATTTCACGATGAATGCAGAATACAGCGAAGCAGAGCAAGAAAAAAAACAGCTCCACTTCACAAACACAGAGCGCAACACGAATGAAAACCAGCACCACAGAAAAGCTGGAAAAACCACCCCCCCTCGCAAGGATGCTGCAGCCCACTCGGGTTTAAGTTTGTTTTTAGTCGTCGCTCTCTCTAGTCTGCTTCAGTTTTCTTTTCTTTTTTTTTTAATTCTTTTCATTCGAAAGCTATTCGAGCGGTTAAGTGCAAATGTTCGTCATCTGTTTACGCGGAAAAGGAGTCCTATTAAAGCATAGTAAAATGATCTGAGTGGAAAATGGGCTTTCCGGAAAAATTAAATTTGATTGAAATTGTTTCATAGTTTCATATTTGGCAGAGAATTCTATGCTAGCTATTTCTGCAAACCAATTTCAATTTCAGCACGCTAAAAAATCACGTTTCTCAATCCTAATGGTGTCGTGCGTGTTTGTCCTACTTTGCTATCACATGTCAACGATGGAAACAGCTTGCACTGAAAAGAAGTTTCGACTCGATTTTTTTTTTTTTTGCAAAAGCCAAAACTGAACCTCATTTCTCGTACGTACGTCATTCAGCTAGCTCAGCTTGATCTTAACCCACCGTTAACTTAATCCAGTACAGAAGTTTACACAAAGATTAACCTGTTTTCGCCAAACGTCATATGACCAGACTTATAATGATAACAAAAAAAAACGAAAATCAAAGTAAAGTCCAACCTTGTTGTGCACGTCAAACTCGATCGATCGAACGAAATCAATTTATTTGCCAGCAGCAGCAGCACCACAAAACAGCAAACACACTAAATTAAATTCCAGAAGCTCGGTCGGGCATGCACACTGCTTCCTTTTTGGGGAAGCTAAATTAAATTTCACCGACAGATTTCGACAAAAATTGCAATAACCGCACATCAAAGCTTTTTCGGGAAAGCAGCAACCCAGACCAGTTTTGGCCGATGGCAAAACCAGATATTTTATTTTTTTGTGGAAATTCACCCAAACGTCGATCAACTAAAAATATTTTAATCTTCATAGCTGAAACCAAAAAATATTCAAACGAGAAAACGTAATTACTTTCATTCCCCTGCACCTGGTTGGCGCATTTCTCACTCCCGGACTGGAACATTCTGCTCAACTGGGTCGCCATGTTACATAATGCAGAGGCGCGCCACGGGTACGGGCTGCTGTTGACTCTTTCCTAATGTTTTGCAAACATTTCCTAACGTCGGACGACAGTCTCAACAGTGCTGCAATAATTTCTCGACTGCCTGAAGGCAGCACGTGGCATCGTGCAAAAGTGATTTACTTATGAAAAAGTTGAAAAAAATATAACTGATTTAAGAAATTAAAAAAATGTGTTCTTGACAATCGCTGAACGAATTTGTCCGGAATTATTCCATTCGGTCCAGTTTTGGGTCCTATAGCTTAATATTGAAAGACATAGTTTTGATTAAATTTGTTCAAAAGTTACACCCAGAACGGAGCATCGGCAGACGAGAGGATAAAGATCACGGTTTGGTAGTAAAATGGTACTGTGAACGGACGGAAGTTTTTAACAATATGGGTATCAAATGATCGGGTTTTTTTCATACATCTCGATAGAAAGAATGTTTTTTGTGAAGGACTCGAAATTTTCACAAAACTATGTATTTTCGAAATAAAAAAATATTAAAAATTTAAGTTTTTTGCAATATGGGTATCAAATGATCTGTATTTTTCAATACATTTCGATATTAATAAAATTTATTGTGAAATATTCAAAACTTTCACAAAACTACGTCTATTCGAAAAAATATAGAAATTTGTTTTTTTTAAATGGGTACAAAATGATTGGGATTTTTTAATACATTTCAAAAGATGTTTCTTTTACGTACTTTTGAAAAATACATATGAGTAGGGTTAGTGAATTTTCACGATTTCGCGTACAGCGTGAAATTCGTGAAATTTGAAGATTTCCGTGAAATCCCGTGAAATTTGTCAATTTTCTCAAATCAATTCTTTAAATTAATAAATTAATCAATATTTCATTCATTAATTACTTTCCAAGTAAATTTTATTAGTTTTCAATTGAAAAGTGTTATAAGAACCTTTTGAAAAATTGTTAGCAAAACCTACATTAACATCAAATTGATAGAACATTTAAGAAGTGAATGCAGCGAAAACTTAAATGATGTTAATAAAAATCAGTCTAAGAAAAAAAAATAATCTCGCATTTTTTTTTTTTATAAATTCTGTATTTTTCAACCGAAACTTGTTAAATTTTATTTTATTGTGATATTTTTTTAAGAAATCAATCAATAGCAAACAATCTTTTAAAAGTAACATCAAGTGGAAAAAGACGTATTTCCCTTCGGTCAATGATTTAACCGGAGGAGCGAAAAAAAAATAGATTGAAAAATTGAATTTCATCAGAGTAAAGAAAAAGATTGAGTAAATAGATTGCTATTAACTAGATAATCTAAAAAAAGTTTATCAATTTTACTTAGGAAACTAACTTAATTTAGCAATATTTGCATGACCCGTAATAACAATTTTATCATTATTTAATTTGATATTTGAAACATATAATTTCATAAAAAATTAAAAGAGTCATGCTTGGTTTATTCAACATTAGAAAAATACTTATTTGTTAGTTTTTTTTATTTAGTTTTTTTATCTTAAAAGCCACCTTTTAATAACATTTCACTTGTTTAATTTTCACAATATTTGATTATTTGCGTGAATGGCTCCCGTGGAAATTAAAAAAATGTTTGTTACCTGTTCGGTTTTTTGATAACATTTTGAAGATTTTGTTACAGATTAAATTATTTTGGCCTATTGATTTTAAATTTAGTTTTTGAAAAGTGAGATGAAAACTTAAAAAATATTTTCAACTGGGCAAAATGTCGCAAAAAATGTTATTTTAATTATTAGATCGTTTTGTTGAATTTGAATAAAATAGTAGCAAATCAGCGAAAACGTGGATTTTTTTTAAATTACTATGGGTTTTTTTAAATGTCTTGAACGTGTTATGATTAGTTATGATTTTTTAAGTTTATTAAAAACAAGCATGAAAAGTAGTTTCTGAGATAGTTATTTTTTACGTTCCGCGAAATTTCCGTGAAATTTGGTTTTTTGAAATTAAGGTCCCCGTGGAATTTGCAATTTTTGAGCGTGAAAAATCACTACACATGAGTAATCACTTTCGGAATGTATGAAAAATCTCGATCATTTGATTTGATTTGATGATTTGATTTGATTTGATTTGATTTGATTTGATGGGATAACCAACAGGGCCACAAGGATGACCTATGTAGCGGTTGCCTAGAATTACAGTGGCTCAGACTTAAAAGAAGCATCTTCAAATTACTGCCGTATGAAGGGCCAAAAGGGGAAGAGAATCTCCTTCCGACAGTAACCTCTAATAACTCCGAAAAAAGTCTGTTGGGGGCCTAAAAGGGCGCGGCAGACAGCTGGAAACTGACAGAAGTCAATAAGTGCAATAATTAGATAATTCTTAAGAATTGTTCAATTAAAACACTATTTTCCCCTTGTGACGTAGTTCTGGTCTTCCACTATCCACATCCAGTCTCCGCCACTACAGCATACTGTCCACTGCCCTGATGCTTCCTCCCCAATCCCCGGCTTTGATTCTAACTACTGATGAAAAGGAAAATCATAGATGAGAAAAGGTCAATGCGGATGGAGAGCAAATCGAGCTCAGTATCCCCTCACAAAGACTGGTAGTAAGTGTGAAAAAGACAGTGAAAAATATGAAGAAAGGCAGAAAAATGAAAAGATAGTATGTCAATGCGGATGGATCGATGATCCCCTCACAATGACAAAAAAGATACAAATGATAGGGAGAGCAAAAGAAGAACAGAAAACAAGAATAAGAAATAGTCAATGCGGATGAATAGCAAACTAAACTCAATTTTACTTAAATACTTTAAATACTTTAAATACTTTAAATACTTTAAATACTTTAAATACTTTAAATACTTTAAATTCTTTAAATACTTTAAATACTTTAAATACTTTAAATACTTTAAATACTTTAAATACTTTAAATACTTTAAATACTTTAAATACTTTAAATACTTTAAATACTTTAAATACTTTAAATACTTTAAATACTTTAAATACTTTAAATACTTTAAATACTTTAAATACTTTAAATACTTTATATACTTTAAATACTTTAGATACTTTAAATACTTTAAATACTTTAAATACTTTTATTACTTTTAATACTTTAAAAACTTTAACAAGTATTTAAACGAAGCTAGTCCGTCCCATATGTAATTTCGTCAATTTTGAGATAATGATGCAGTTTGGTTCGAAATCATGTAAACTATCATAAAACCCAATAAAATGTAACACTTTGTTCTAGAAAACCGAAGAAAATTCACTTTTTCGAATAATTCTAACACGTAGCGTTATGGGCGGGACAAATTTGACATGCGTTTTTCTCGGCTTGTTGTTTTTACATATGGGACGGACTCGATTTGAGCGGCAATTAAATACTTTAAATACGTTAAACTCTTTAAAATACTTTAAAAACTTCAAATATTTTTAATATTTTAAATACTTTAAATACTATTAATACTTTAAATACTTTAAACACTTTGATTACTTTAGATACATTCAATACTTTAAAATCTTTAAAATCTTTAAATATTTTAAATCCTTTAAGACTTTAAAAAAATAAAAAAAACTGAAATTTGTAGTATTTTTCTAAAATACGTAACTTTGAGAAAATTTTAAGTATTGCGCAATATATATCATTTCTATCGAAATGTATAAAAAAATCTCGATCATTTGATACCCATATTGTGAAAACCTGAAATTTTGAGTATTTTTTCAATAATACGTAGCTTTGTGAAAATTTTGAGTACTTAAAAAAAAGTTGAAAAACATTAAAAATGTTTGAAAAAATACCAATCATTTGATACCCGTATCAAAACCAATATTTGTTAGTTTTTTTTTCCAGAAACATTGCATTTTCAAAATACAGGAAAAATACGTATTTTTGTGAAAAATACCATACAGTATGTAAAAAAAGTATTTACACCCCTTGGGCACAATGCACATTTTGTGATGAAACATGTAAAAAATTTAAAGTTTGACAGGAACCTAGTACTACGTTTTGTTCAGAAACTCAAGCCAGACATTTTGCTACAAAAAGCTCATGAAGAGATGATTTCTATAAAAAGTTATATAACAAATACTATTACGAAAATAAAAAAGGTGCATAAAAAGTTTGTACACCTTTCGAAAAATTAACATAAATAATGTAATTTGTTGACAAATCACCATAAAGCCAGTTTCCCAACTCCAAATAGGTATCCTTGACTGATTAAAAAATAATTTGGATTGAATATAAAGTTTACTAACTACTTAGTATAAAAGTTTATATAACTCTGGAAATTCTATATAAAACTTATCTAAACTTAGTTTTGCAAACTTTTAATTCAAACTGATGTTAAGTAATTTGTAGAATGAAAGTTACTCAAAAAAAACTCCTGATCAGAAAAATTAGAAGAAAATTTAGAAGAAGAAGATTATGACAAAATGATAATTTTTTATGATTTATGAAGTCATTTTTTTGCGATTTAATCGAAAGAAAAGTTAGGAGATGAACAGAATTCAAGTCAATTTTTATTCGATAACAATATCCTATCCAACCTTGATTTAAAAAGAGTTTCCATGTCGATGTTTTTGGACCTTTCGCAAAAAAAACTGGTTAACTCTTATTCAGATACCGATTCAAGAGCATTTTCTTTAAATTTTTGTAAACAGTTTCAAAAGTTTGGTGGAGGCTGGTTATAATAAAATTTGTTTTAAATTGTTGCTTTTTCAATGTTTTCAAAAATGTTTTCAACATTTTTAGAGACACACTCTGAATCTTTGGATAACATAAAAAGATGAATAACTGATTTAAATCAATTCAATCTACAAACCACCGTAATTACATTCTCCCATGCGGTCATATCAACACAGATGAACCTTTGAAGTTATTCCACGAAATATCAACCAAACTGAATCACAGGAACATTCGAGACGAAATTGGATGTAATAATGATGACCTGTTCCAATGAAAACGCTCACACACATGAGATGATTTTAGCTGTAATTTGAAGGTCATCAAAATATATAAATTGTAACTGGAAATAGAAAGTAGCTATTAATAAGCGAGCTTTGATAAAGTCACAAGCTTATTAATTCTATGAATTCAATCAACAGTTTTTCATCATTATTGATATTTTTCGGTTTTTTAATCACCATTCCATTCTCACCGGACCAACTTTAATTTAAATTCAACCCCGAGTCCACTCGTAACAATCTGTACCTCTCATTACCATAGCGAGGGTGGAGACCCCCCTCAACTTTTGCCAACATTACTCGTTAACTGCTGAAAAATTCACGTTCCCCACGTAATCACCCCTAATCAGTGCTCGCAGAATCCGTTTGGGTCGCGCGCGCGATCAATTCCGACAAATGATTGTGACTTTTGAGCGCCAAAAAAAAACGGCAATTTCGCGCCAAGTGTCACTCCAACTTTGCCCGTTTGGCTTTAATCGTTTCTCGTTTCGTCGTCTATCGAAAATGACAAAATGGTTTCGGGGAAAACTTTCAAGTGTTACGATTATTACCTCCGGAGTTGGTTCAGGACGTTTGGACTCTGCCACGGGAACAGTCGCAGATCTATGTTGAACTTAAAGCCTTCCGACAACATTCGGTGTGCACCAAGGTAGATACTCTTCATTGCTTCATTTATATTCTAATCCCCGACTGATGACGCCGGTACTGGTGAAGAAGATCGGCTTCAATTGATAGCCAAGAAGGTTCCGACGAGGGGTCAGTGGATCCAAAAGAAGAAGCTAATTTTAACATCAATGAACGTGTGTCTGACTCTCATCAATCATTTTTGGAAGGGTTTTGAAATATGTCGGAAAATCTTCAACATTGATGGACCCCCCGGACAGCAAAATCGAAGCAAAGGGCACACAATTCATAACAAGTGTAAGCAAAACGTCTTCATTCGACTTGATACCCACACACACACACCGACCTGATAGCCTCTTTGAGTGAAAGACTCACTCTGACTTCTGACTTTCAACTCGCCCACACTGATGCTGTGGTTTGGCATGAAGAAGAAGAAGAAGAAGGTCGCTAGCGAAACCTGACACCGAAATAGGCTCTGCGTGAGATCTTTATCATTCATCTGGTTTGGGAGAGCTATCCCTGCTGGTCGACGGATCGGCAACCTCGATGAAGTACATAGTACCTACTTCTCTATGATGAATTTAAGAACGTTTCTCTACACAGTAAAAAAAAAGTTTAATGTCAGAAGGTTGAAAAATGTGATTGATTATTTTACCTCATTTTATGAGGAATAAGTAAAATTACAAATAAGATGTAAATTTACATTTTTAAGGGATGATTTAAACACAGTTTGCTAACACAAAATCCGACAGTCAAATAATTTCATATTCTGTTCAATCTTAAGTATAACAATACAGAAACAATTCCTTAGGCAATATTACATGCACAAGACCGTTGCGAGAAAGTCAATTTAGAAAACACGCTGAGGTTTAAGGTTTCCAGCACAACCTTAAAAAACTCAAGCCTGCTAGATTCAAATCCAGCTCACTCAGGTTTCCCATAGTGGTGAGCTACATACATACTTCCGCGTGTAATATTACATTAAATTTACAATAGTAATTACATTAACTTCGGAATTTTCTAAAATTCCTGTGTTCTGAAGTTATTTTAACACCTAAACTCCCAAGCTCGAGAAAAAGGGGGAATTTATATGGAAATTCCCCCTTTTTCTCGAGCTTGGGAGTTTAGGTGTTAATTTGATAATATGTGTCAGCGCTGGCAATTTTTTGAAAAAAAAAAATCATAAACCTTAAATTCAAGCAGTGCTAAACCGGATTTGAAATCAAAAGTGTTTTAAATGTTGATAAAGTGCACCGGCTGATATTAGTTTTCCATAACCCGATAATATGTTTTGAAAAGTTCAAAAAACTTTTCATTAATTTGTCTCAGAATATTTCCATATTTATTTTGTGAATTTAATGAATTTTGTAACATTTGGAAAAGTTAAATTTTGTTTTGCTTTTTTTCTTTTTTTTCTATTAAAGTCCAGACTCGATTATCCGAAGGCCTTGGCGAAATTTCACTTCGGATAATCGAAGCAAAAAAAAATTCGCTGTCCTATTTTTGATTGTTGAGATAAAGTTTGATACCTAAACTTAAGAATTTTTAAATTCAAGATGGCGGCCAAAATAGTGGTAATCGAATATTGAAAAAATGCATTTTTCAATATAATAGGCAATCAACCAGTCAAATTTGACTAAATTAGGGTCGCAATAAGAAATTCAAAAAATACGAAAAAAAACCCTTTTTGTTCCTGATTCGATTATCCGAAGTCTCATAAAACCTTCGGATACTCGAACTTCGGATAATGATACTTCAGATTATCGAGGCATTGGATAATCGAGTCTGAACTTGCAGTTTTTGCAACTTTTGTTGTTTTAATATTTTTGCCATTTTTGCTATTTTGCTACTTTTTCTATTTTTTAATATTTTTGCCATTTTTGACGATTTTGCTATTTTTGCTTTTTATTGTTTTGTTGATTTTTTGCTTTTTTGCATTATTTGCTAGTTTTACAATTTTGCTTTTTATGCTATTTTGGAAAATATAGGTATTTTTTGGTTATTATTATATTTTGCATTTTTTTGTTTTTTTTTTGCTCTTTTCGCTAGTTTTTCTATTTTGCTATAATTGTTCATTTTACTATTTCTGCTATTTTTGCAATTTTTAGCAATTTTTGCAATTTGGACTATTTTTGTTTTTTTTTTTTGCTTTTTAAGCAATTTTTTGCTTTTTTTTTTGCTATTTTTGCATTTTTTTTGCTTTTTTTTTATTATATTTGCTATGTTTGGCTATTTTTGCTGTTTTGGCTATTTTGGTTTTTTATTATTTTTGCTATTTTTGCAATTTTTGCATATTTTTGCATTTTTTGCAATTTTAGCAATTTTAGCAATTTTAGCAATTTTTGCTATTTTTGCAATTTTTGCAATTTTTGCAATTTTTGCAATTTTTGCAATTTTTGCATTTTTTGCAATTTTTTGCTATTTTTGCTATTTTTGCTATTTTTGCTATTTTTGCTATTTTTGCTATTTTTGCTATTTTTGCTATTTTTGCTATTTTTGCTATTGTTGCTATTTTTTGCTATTTTTGCTATTTTTGCTATTTTTGCTATTTTTGCTATTTTTGCTATTTTTGCTATTTTTGCTATTTTTGCTATTTTTGCTATTTTTGCTATTTTTGCTATTTTTGCTATTTTTGCTATTTTTGCTATTTTTGCTATTTTTGCTATTTTTGCTATTTTTGCTATTTTTGCTATTTTTGCTATTTTTGCTATTTTGCTATTTTTGCTATTTTTGCTATTTTTGCTATTTTTGCTAGTTTTGCAATTTTTGCTATTTTTGCTAGTTTTGCTATTTTTGCTATTTTTGCTATTTTGCTATTTTTGCTATTTTTGATATTTTTGCAATTTTTGCTATTTTTGCTATTTTTGCTATTTTTGTTATTTTTGCTATTTTTGCTATTTTTGCTATTTTTGCTATTTTTGCTATTTTTGCTTTTTTTGCTATTTTTGCTATTTTTGCTATTTTTGCTATTTTTGCTATTTTTGGTTTTTTGGTATTTTTCCTATTTTTGCTATTTTTTGCATTGTTTGCAATTTTTGCATTTTTTGTTATTTTTGTTAGTTTTGCTATTTTTTCTTGGTTTTGTTATTTTTTTAAGTGGTCCTAATCAATACTTTATATAACTTTGTATGTTATATGTCTTACCCTTTTTGTACATATGCTCATATGCAATGCAAACCCGAAAAACAAACAAAAAATCCCAAAAATTTGAAAATTACACAGCACTTTGAAAAAAGTTAATTTTGAAAGGTTAAAAAATACGATTTGATTTGACCTCCATATCAATATCGCCTAACACTCACATGTTGCTCCAGTTAAATATTCTTACAAATACAAAACTACGGGCGAACGCCCTTTAAAGTTCCCAAACCATTGATAAAGATTGAGTAAATCTCGACGTTGAAAATAATGTCATTACTACGAGAGAGAGAGAATGAAAAAAAAGTTCAGCTTTCATGAAGATTGCTACCATTCTCCCCAAATGCTGCCACAACACACCCACCACAGCGGCGTTGTTCCTTCCTTGTTCCATTATTAAGCTGCTTCTGTGTTGGCATCTCGTCGCCATCGTACTATCCTGTCGCACGTTTGTATTTGGCAAGTTGCAACTCGTTTTGGTCCAAATTTTGTATGACGTGTGGCAATATTGCAAGGATTTCTAGAATTTCAGTTTCATAGCAGTATTTTTTCGGGGTTTGTCAAAGTGTTTGAGTTCGGTCAACTTAATTTAGAGCAACATGCACGTGTGGCAATATAGCAAGATGACAACGTAACAACACCAGACCACAGCTAGGAAGAAACTTCATCAGCTTTTCGTTTACTTTCATCAGCTTCTGGCATCTCCCTCTCTTCCGATGTAATTATGATGAATGTAAACAATTTAGATATACAAAATACCGACTCATCTGCCAGATCCGAGGAGGGGAAGACCGCGCTAATGTTTTTGTTGTGGGTTGATATAACAAACACACACAAACACACAAACAAACTCATAAGCACGGAGGGAAACAAGTGTGCGTGGCAAAGTGGATCTCATTACGCGCCCCGTAACGCCCTAGCTTAACATCATCAAGATTCTTAGGGACGGAGGAGTACGAACCAAGAAGTGGCACTCGAGGTGGCTCTCCACGTGGTCTGGCACACGTGTCCGCTGGAAAAACAAGACCGCCGTAGTCGGTCGGTCTTCAAGTGGGTTCCAGCAAGGGTTTGGTCAAATTAAGAGCAAACATCTCGGAATGATTAGGTGGTCTATCTGGTGGGAACAGACACCAATCGAAATGTTGGTTGTCTTCCAAACGGTTGTTGTTGTTGATTTTGGTGGGCGAAGCGGACACGAGTGTACGGAATATCTGTCACCAGAAGACACAATTTATGGGCTGTGGAACATGGTTTAGTTTTGGACGACATTGGTGATGACCTAGTTGATAGTTCATTAGGTATGTTCTTAAATCTATTTACAAATTCGAGTTAACTGTCCTTACCGACCTGACTGACCTGACTGACCTGACTGACCTGACTGACCTGACTGACCTGACTGACCTGACTGACCTGACTGACCTGACTGACCTGACTGACCTGACTGACCTGACTGACCTGACTGACCTGACTGACCTGACTGACCTGACTGACCTGACTGACCTGACTGACCTGACTGACCTGACTGACCTGACTGACCTGACTGACCTGACTGACCTGACTGACCTGACTGACCTGACTGACCTGACTGACCTGACTGACCTGACTGACCTGACTGACCTGACTGACCTGACTGACCTGACTGACCTGACTGACCTGACTGACCTGACTGACCTGACTGACCTGACTGACCTGACTGACCTGACTGACCTGACTGACCTGACTGACCTGACTGACCTGACTGACCTGACTGACCTGACTGATCTGACTGACCTGACTGACCTGACTGACCTGACTGACCTGACTGACCTGACTGACCTGACTGACCTGACTGACCTGACTGACCTGACTGACCTGACTGACCTGACTGACCTGACTGACCTGACTGACCTGACTGACCTGACTGACCTGACTGACCTGACTGACCTGACTGACCTGACTGACCTGACTGACCTGACTGACCTGACTGACCTGACTGACCTGACTGAACTGACGCTGATTGACACACTGTTTAGTGAAATTATCTCTCAAAATAATGAACAATTCAATTCAACCAACGACAGTGAATAAGTTGATGATATCACAGAACGACTTGAAGTGCGCCCTTCGCTTCGTTTCGCTAACTTTCACAGTACTAAGGGCGAATGAAATTGATCGATCCGAAATCCATTGGAAATTGCAACTTCACAATGTGCAACTGCGATCCCGCCGTTCACAACAAAAGAGATTTATACGATTTGCGAATAAATCTTCATCTCCCTTCGATTCGGCCCTTTGGCACGATAGCTCCTCCAGAAATCTAGACTGCAATTGTGAGAACCTCGAGACACTTGTCGAGAAAAGTGAAAAACACGAAAATAATTTGACGTTGGGGCGAACGCTCATTACGTACCAAATTGACAACCGGAGTGATTGGCGCGAACCGGTCTGTCAACGTGGGATTTGAGGTTAATTTTGAAGTTGACATTTTATGTATTATTGAATTTGTTTTTCAACTTTCCAGCATTCAATTTTAATTTGTTTTGAGAATGTCATTCAAATACTGCGAGAATGTTTCAAAATAATCAATTTATCAGAAGACCTTTAACCTTAATCCAAAATATCTTCTGAAAGGCAAGTCTCCATCACTCTGGCGCAAAAGTTATTAACAGGATTTCCAATTTGGCGTCCTCTCGGCTTCTAAAACAGCCTCAAAAAAAAACTCCAAACGAAACAACTTTTCCATCAGCCTCTGCACACTTCTGAAAATGAGTCCAATTTGCAGCTTTCTCGATTCTTTTCCACCCCGTGTCAGCAAAAACTTTCCGGGTTCGCCATCAAGATCCGACTCTGCGCTGACTGACACTGGTGGGGGCCCAAATTAAGATTGATTCGAATCCAATGATGAAAGTGCCGTTGTGTTTTAAGAGCAGAGACAACAAAAAAAACAGCAAATGGAAAACACGAAATAATCCTTTGGCTATTTTTGCCGGAATTTTCCTGTTTTTCTCGCAGCAAAAACAAAAAACAGTAAACTCGAACCACAAAGACAAACAATCCGGGCTCTTGGCCGAAGTAGCGCACACTCTTCCGGATTGGTTTGTGATCGGATTTTTGCGGTTTATTGCGGTGCCGGAAATGGGTGCGCTGTGGGATGCACTTAAGAGGGAAGTGCACTTGGGGTTGGCTGGAGAGGGGAGCACTTTTTGGCTTGTATCGTGATGGATTCGCTAATTTAGAGCAACCTTCAACACATCAATTCAGAAGGAAATAAAATTTCATTAAAAACATTTTAAAAATATATTCATGAAACATTCAATTCACAATTTTCTGACATCTTTCATGACTTTATGAAATACATTCATAAAATGATGAATAAAAATTAAAAAAAAAACTATGTATTTTAGTATTTTAGTATTTTAGTATTATAGTATTTAAGTATTTTAGTATTTCAGTATTTCAGTATTTTAGTATT
Organism: Culex pipiens pallens; assembly: GCF_016801865.2. NCBI lineage: Eukaryota > Metazoa > Arthropoda > Insecta > Diptera > Culicidae > Culex > Culex pipiens. Next base: position 162,276,625 of record NC_068939.1, on the reverse strand, counting down.
TTAGTATTTTATTATTTTAGTATTTTAGTATTTTAGTATTTTAGTATTTTAGTATTTTAGTATTTTAGTATTTTAGTATTTTAGTATTTTAGTATTTTAGTATTTTAGTATTTTAGTATTTTAGTATTTTAGTATTTTAGTATTTTAGTATTTTAGTATTTTAGTATTTTAGTATTTTAGTATTTTAGTATTTTAGTATTTTAGTATTTTAGTATTTTAGTATTTTAGTATTTTAGTATTTTAGTATTTTAGTATTTTAGTATTTTAGTATTTTAGTATTTTAGTATTTTAGTATTTTAGTATTTTAGTATTTTAGTATTTTAGTATTTTAGTATTTTAGTATTTTAGTATTTTAGTATTTTAGTATTTTAGTATTTTAGTATTTTAGTATTTTAGTATTTTAGTATTTTAGTATTTTAGTATTTTAGTATTTTAGTATTTTAGTATTTTAGTATTTTAGTATTTTAGTATTTTAGTATTTTAGTATTTTAGTATTTTAGTATTTTAGTATTTTAGTATTTTAGTATTTTAGTATTTTAGTATTTTAGTATTTTAGTATTTTAGTATTTTAGTATTTTAGTATTTTAGTATTTTAGTATTTTAGTATTTTAGTATTTTAGTATTTTAGTATTTTAGTATTTTAGTATTTTAGTATTTTAGTATTTTAGTATTGTAGTATTTTAGTATTTTAGTATTTTAGTATTTTAGTATTTTAGTATTTTAGTATTTTAGTATTTTAGTATTTTAGTATTTTAGTCTTTTAGTATTTTAGTATTTTAGTATTTTAGTATTTTAGTATTTTAGTATTTTAGTATTTTAGTATTTTAGTATTTTAGTATTTTAGTATTTTAGTATTTTAGTATTTTAGTATTTTAGTATTTTAGTATTTTAGTATTTTAGTATTTTAGTATTTTTGTTATTTTAGTTATTTTTGTTATTTTTGTTATTTTTGTTATTTTTGTTATTTTTGTTATTTTTGTTATTTTTGTTATTTTTGTTATTTTTGTTATTTTTGTTATTTTTGTTTTTTTTTTTTTTGATTTTTGGTATTTTTATTATTTTTGTTTTTTTTTTTTGTTATTTTTGTTATTTTTGTTATTTTTGTTATTTTTGTTATTTTTGTTATTTTTGTTATTTTTGTTATTTTTGTTATTTTTGTTATTTTTGTTATTTTTGTTATTTTTGTTATTTTTGTTATTTTTTTATTTTTGTTATTTTTTGTTATTTTTGTTATTTTTGTTATTTTTGTTATTTTTGTTATTTTTGTTATTTTTGTTATTTTTGTTATTTTTTTTATTTTTGTTATTTTTTGTTATTTTTGTTATTTTTGTTATTTTTGTTATTTTTGTTATTTTTGTTATTTTTGTTATTTTTGTTATTTTTGTTATTTTTGTTATTTTTGTTATTTTTGTTATTTTTGTTATTTTTGTTTTTTTTGTTATTTTTGTAATTTTTGTATTTTTTGTAATTTTTGTTATTTTTGTTATTTTTGTTATTTTTGTTATTTTTGTTATTTTTGTTATTTTTGTTATTTTTGTTATTTTTGTTATTTTTGTTATTTTTGTTATTTTTGTTATTTTTGTTATTTTTGTTATTTTTGCTATTTTTGTTATTTTTATTATTTTTGTTATTTTTGTTATTTTTGTTATTTTTGTTATTTTTGTAATTTTTGTTATTTTTGTTATTTTTGTTATTTTTGTAATTTTTGTAATTTTTGTTATTTTTGTTATTTTTGTTATTTTTGTTATTTTTGTTATTTTTGTTATTTTTGTTATTTTTGTTATTTTTGTTATTTTTGTTATTTTTGTTATTTTTGTTATTTTTGTTATTTTTGTTATTTTTGTTATTTTTGTTATTTTTGTTATTTTTGTTATTTTTGTTATTTTTGTTATTTTTGTTTTTTTTTTTTTTGATTTTTGGTATTTTTATTATTTTTGTTTTTTTTTTTTGTTATTTTTGTTATTTTTGTTATTTTTGTTATTTTTGTTATTTTTGTTATTTTTGTTATTTTTGTTATTTTTGTTATTTTTGTTATTTTTGTTATTTTTGTTATTTTTGTTATTTTTGTTATTTTTGTTATTTTTTTTATTTTTGTTATTTTTTGTTATTTTTGTTATTTTTGTTATTTTTGTTATTTTTGTTATTTTTGTTATTTTTTTTATTTTTGTTATTTTTTTTATTTTTGTTATTTTTGTTATTTTTGTTATTTTTGTTATTTTTGTTATTTTTGTTATTTTTGTTATTTTTGTTATTTTTGTTATTTTTGTTATTTTTGTTATTTTTGTTTTTTTTTTTTTTTTTGATTTTTGGTATTTTTATTATTTTTGTTTTTTTTTTTTTTTGTTATTTTTGTTATTTTTGTTATTTTTGTTATTTTTGTTATTTTTGTTATTTTTGTTATTTTTGTTATTTTTGTTATTTTTGTTATTTTTTTTATTTTTGTTATTTTTTGTTATTTTTGTTATTTTTGTTATTTTTGTTATTTTTGTTATTTTTGTTATTTTTTTTATTTTTGTTATTTTTTGTTATTTTTGTTATTTTTGTTATTTTTGTTATTTTTGTTATTTTTGTTATTTTTGTTATTTTTGTTATTTTTGTTATTTTTGTTATTTTTGTTATTTTTGTTATTTTTGTTATTTTTGTTATTTTTGTTATTTTTGTAATTTTTGTAATTTTTGTTATTTTTGTTATTTTTGTAATTTTTGTAATTTTTGTTATTTTTGTTATTTTTGTTATTTTTTTTATTTTTGTTATTTTTTGTTATTTTTGTTATTTTTGTTATTTTTGTTATTTTTGTTATTTTTGTTATTTTTGTTATTTTTGTTATTTTTGTTATTTTTGTTATTTTTGTAATTTTTGTAATTTTTGTAATTTTTGTTATTTTTGTTATTTTTGTTATTTTTGTTATTTTTGTTATTTTTGTTATTTTTGTTATTTTTGTTATTTTTGTTATTTTTGTTATTTTTGTTATTTTTGTTATTTTTGTTATTTTTGTTATTTTTGTTATTTTTGTTATTTTTGTTATTTTTGTTATTTTTGTTATTTTTGTTATTTTTGTTATTTTTGTTATTTTTGTTATTTTTTTTATTTTTGTTATTTTTGTTATTTTTGTTATTTTTGTTATTTTTGTTATTTTTGTTATTTTTGTTATTTTTGTTATTTTTGTTATTTTTGTTTTTTTTTTTTTTTGATTTTTGGTATTTTTATTATTTTTGTTTTTTTTTTTTGTTATTTTTGTTATTTTTGTTATTTTTGTTATTTTTGTTATTTTTGTTATTTTTGTTATTTTTGTTATTTTTGTTATTTTTGTTATTTTTGTTATTTTTGTTATTTTTGTTATTTTTTTTATTTTTGTTATTTTTTGTTATTTTTGTTATTTTTGTTATTTTTGTTATTTTTGTTATTTTTGTTATTTTTTTTATTTTTGTTATTTTTTGTTATTTTTGTTATTTTTGTTATTTTTGTTATTTTTGTTATTTTTGTTATTTTTGTTATTTTTGTTATTTTTGTTATTTTTGTTATTTTTGTTATTTTTGTTATTTTTGTTATTTTTGTAATTTTTGTAATTTTTGTAATTTTTGTTATTTTTGTTATTTTTGTTATTTTTGTTATTTTTGTTATTTTTGTTATTTTTGTTATTTTTGTTATTTTTGTTATTTTTGTTATTTTTGTTATTTTTGTTATTTTTGCTATTTTTGTTATTTTTGTTATTTTTGTTATTTTTGTTATTTTTGTTATTTTTGTTATTTTTGTAATTTTTGTAATTTTTGTTATTTTTGTTATTTTTGTTATTTTTGTTATTTTTGTTATTTTTGTTATTTTTGTTATTTTTGCTATTTTTGTTATTTTTGTTATTTTTGTTATTTTTGTTATTTTTGTTATTTTTGTTATTTTTGTAATTTTTGTAATTTTTGTTATTTTTGTTATTTTTGTTATTTTTGTTATTTTTGTTATTTTTTTTATTTTTGTTATTTTTGTTATTTTTGTTATTTTTGTTATTTTTGTTATTTTTGTTATTTTTGTTATTTTTGTTATTTTTGTTATTTTTGTTATTTTTGTTATTTTTGTTATTTTTGTTTTTTTTTTTTTTTGATTTTTGGTATTTTTATTATTTTTGTTTTTTTTTTTGTTATTTTTGTTATTTTTGTTATTTTTGTTATTTTTGTTATTTTTGTTATTTTTGTTATTTTTGTTATTTTTGTTATTTTTGTTATTTTTGTTATTTTTGTTATTTTTGTTATTTTTGTTATTTTTTTTATTTTTGTTATTTTTTGTTATTTTTGTTATTTTTGTTATTTTTGTTATTTTTGTTATTTTTGTTATTTTTGTTATTTTTGTTATTTTTTTTATTTTTGTTATTTTTTGTTATTTTTGTTATTTTTGTTATTTTTGTTATTTTTGTTATTTTTGTTATTTTTGTTATTTTTGTTATTTTTGTTATTTTTGTTATTTTTGTTATTTTTGTTATTTTTGTTATTTTTGTTATTTTTGTAATTTTTGTAATTTTTGTAATTTTTGTTATTTTTGTTATTTTTGTTATTTTTGTTATTTTTGTTAATTTTGTTATTTTTGTTATTTTTGTTATTTTTGTTATTTTTGTTATTTTTGTTATTTTTGTTATTTTTGTTATTTTTGTTATTTTTGTTATTTTTGTTATTTTTGCTATTTTTGTTATTTTTGTTATTTTTGTTATTTTTGTTATTTTTGTTATTTTTGTTATTTTTGTAATTTTTGTAATTTTTGTAATTTTTGTTATTTTTGTTATTTTTGTTATTTTTGTTATTTTTGTTATTTTTGTTATTTTTTGTTATTTTTGTTATTTTTGTTATTTTTGTTATTTTTGTTATTTTTGTTATTTTTGTTATTTTTGTTATTTTTGTTATTTTTGTTATTTTTGTTATTTTTGTTATTTTTGTTATTTTTGTTATTTTTGTTATTTTTGTTATTTTTGTTATTTTTGTTATTTTTGTTATTTTTGTTATTTTTGTTATTTTTGTTATTTTTGTTATTTTTGTTATTTTTTTTATTTTTGTTATTTTTTGTTATTTTTGTTATTTTTGTTATTTTTGTTATTTTTGTTATTTTTGTTATTTTTTTTATTTTTGTTATTTTTTGTTATTTTTGTTATTTTTGTTATTTTTGTTATTTTTGTTATTTTTGTTATTTTTGTTATTTTTGTTATTTTTGTTATTTTTGTAATTTTTGTAATTTTTGTAATTTTTGTAATTTTTGTTATTTTTGTTATTTTTGTTATTTTTGTTATTTTTGTTATTTTTGTTATTTTTGTTATTTTTGTTATTTTTGTTATTTTTGTTATTTTTGTTATTTTTGTTATTTTTGTTATTTTTGTTATTTTTGCTATTTTTGTTATTTTTGTTATTTTTGTTATTTTTGTTATTTTTGTTATTTTTGTTATTTTTGTTATTTTTGTAATTTTTGTAATTTTTGTTATTTTTGTTATTTTTGTTATTTTTGTTATTTTTGCTGTTTGCTATTTAGTTTAGTTTTCTTGCCATTTTGCTGTTTTCGTTTCTTTTTTAGTTGCTAATTTTGCTAGTTTGCTTTTTTAAGTGATTTTATTTTTTAATATTTGCAATTTTGGCTTTTTGGCGGAAATAGGTCCTTGGTGTTCATATTTCAAAGAATTTCAATTGCCCAAAAATCAAAAACCAATCCAACACAAAAATCAAGATCCTTTGAGTGTTTAAATTAAAGCACTTCACTAATTTTCCAGTACCTTAATGGACAGGCACTTCCCTCTAATAAAGTAAACTCAGTAATTGACAGCTTATTTTAAAGCCATTGATGTCTGCTACACCCACACCCAGCACCCAAAATCAACAAAGTGAACCGGGCCTGCCCTTTAAAAGGTGTTATCTTCGCCATAGACCCGTAAATGTCGACGACGACGCCCTAATTGGATTGAAAGTCAATTAGAAGCAAATAAATATCAATTTAATATGCTAATGAAATCATGTCACACCGGCAGACAAGGCTGGAAGAACCACGCTGGGCGGTTGGTTTCGAGTGTGAGAAGAATCACATTCACGCACATCTCTCTCCAAGCCTCGTCGCCGGTTGATGGGTTGGTCTTGTTCAGGTTCTCAGAATTCAACGTGTCTCTGTTTGGTGCTCGAGATCGTTTGGTTTTGTGGGAAAGCGCCCATTTCGGCTTTTGTAGTGTGTTGTACGAAATGGGTTTTGGAATTGAACGACTGAAAAATCTTCTCATTAAATTATCTAAAAATTAAAAAAAAATCGCTTTATTAAAAAAATGAATATCACATTTTAGAACATCATTTTTTTAATCTTAATTTTTCCCTCCGTGTATGGTAGTCGTCGTGGGAGCCCCCCACAGGACGACGAATTGTGTAACGTGACAGTCTGTTTACGTTTCCTGACACACACGGGTCTGATGCGATACCATGCGGTGACGGTGTCCTCTGACCGAACCAGCCTGTCACTTAGGATCGGGGCTTAAGGTACGGCCATGGGCGGCGCACCTCCCCGGCAGGTCATCCGGTTTAATTGAATGAGATGAGGTACCTCTTGTTCATGTACGGGGGTCGGATGAAGTCCTTATAATTGCATGATGATGAAGTAATTTCTGGAATAGCAGGAAAAATGCTAAATAAACTAAAATGAACCACTTAAATTTCTATTTTAGCATTTTTTGCATTTTTTCGAAATTTTGCCATTTTTTGCAAATTTTCCAAATTTTGCAATTTTTGCAATTTTGAAATTTTTGCAATTTTTGCAATTTTTGCAATTTTTGCAATTTTTGCAATTTTTGCAATTTTTGCTATTTTTGCAATTTTTGCCTTTTTAATATTTTTGCTATTTTTGCTTTTTTTGCAATTTTTGCTATTTTTGCTATTTTTGCTATTTTTGCTATTTTTGCTATTTTTGCTATTTTTGCTATTTTTGCTATTTTTGCAATTTTTGCCATTTTTGCAATTTTTGCAATTTTTGCAATTTTTGCAATTTTTGCAATTTTTGCAATTTTTGCAATTTTTGCAATTTTTGCAATTTTTGCAATTTTTGCAATTTTTGCAATTTTTGCAATTTTTGCAATTTTTGCAATTTTTGCAATTTTTGCAATTTTTGCAATTTTTGCAATTTTTGCAATTTTTGCAATTTTTGCAATTTTTGCAATTTTTGCAATTTTTGCAATTTTTACAATTTTTGCAATTTTTGCAATTTTTGCAATTTTTGCAATTTTTGCAATTTTTGCAATTTTTGCAATTTTTGCAATTTTTGCAATTTTTGCAATTTTTGCAATTTTTGCAATTTTTGCAATTTTTGCAATTTTTGCAATTTTTGCAATTTTTGCAATTTTTGCAATTTTTGCAATTTTTGCAATTTTTGCAATTTTTGCAATTTTTGCAATTTTTGCAATTTTTGCAATTTTTGCAATTTTTGCAATTTTTGCAATTTTTGCAATTTTTGCAATTTTTGCAATTTTTGCAATTTTTGCAATTTTTGCAATTTTTGCAATTTTTGCAATTTTTGCAATTTTTGCAATTTTTGCAATTTTTGCAATTTTTGCAATTTTTGCAATTTTTGCAATTTTTGCAATTTTTGCATTTTTTGCAATTTTTGCATTTTTTGCAATTTTTGCAATTTTTGCAATTTTTGCAATTTTTGCAATTTTTGCAATTTTTGCAATTTTTGCAATTTTTGCAATTTTTGCAATTTTTGCAATTTTTGCAATTTTTGCAATTTTTGCAATTTTTGCAATTTTTGTAATTTTGGCAATTTTTGCAATTTTTGCAATTTTTGCAATTTTTGCATTTTTTGCAATTTTTGCATTTTTTTGCAATTTTTGCGATTTTTGCAATTTTTGCAATTTTTGCAATTTTTGCATTTTTTGCAATTTTTGCTATTTTTGCTTTTTTTGCTATTTTTGCTATTTTTGCTATTTTTGCTATTTTTGCTATTTTTGTTATTTCTGATTTTTTTTTGATATTTTTGCTTTTTTGCTTTTTTTACCATTTTTGCAATTTTTTTTAATTTTGGCAATTTTTGCAATTTTTGCAATTTTTGCAATTTTTGCATTTTTTGCAATTTTTGTCATTTTTTGTAATTTTTGCATTTTTTTGCAATTTTTGCGATTTTTGCAATTTTTGCAATTTTTGCATTTTTTGCATTTTTTGCTATTTTTGCTATTTTTGCTATTTTTGCTATTTTTGCTATTTTTGCTATTTTTGCTATTTTTGCTATTTTTGTTATATCTGATTTTTTTTGATATTTTTGCTATTTTTGGGTTTTTTTGCTTTTTTTACTATTTTTGCCATTTTTGCCATTTTTGCGTTTTTTTTTGGCTTTTTTTGCTTTTTACTATTTTTGCTATTTTTGCATTTTTGCTATTTTTGCTTTTTTTGCTATTTTTGCTATTTTTGCTATCTTTGCTATTTTTGCTATTTTTGCTATTTTTGCTATTTTTGGTATTTTTGCTATTTTTGCTATTTTTGCTATTTTTGCTATTTTTGCTATTTTTGCTATTTTTGCTATTTTTGCTATTTTTGCTATTTTTGCTATTTTTGCTTTTTTTGCTATTTTTGCCATTTTTGCGTTTTTTGCTATTTTTTGCTTTTTTTGCTATTTTTACTTTTTTTGCTTTTTTTGCAATTTTTGCTATTTTTGCTTTTTTGCTATTTTTGCTATTTTTAAAAATATACACGTCAATGAGTTTTCCCAACCTGCTGATGCATAAATGGATCCAAAAAGTCTATTCTACCGCAGGGCTAAAGACGAATGGGCTTGGTATCAAAATTGAAAGTCGATGAAAAAAAAGTGAAACCCCATCCGGTATGCAACTCTGTGTCCTGCAGGCCTGCCGAATTGACGTCCGATGGAACAAACTTGTCACTGGGCTTTGTAGCTGCCCGGTTGCCAGCAGTATTGGGTGACATTTGCAAACGAACGTGACGGGTTGGACTGACTTCTTTCTCTTTGTTGGAAGTTGAATCGGGAAATTTCGAAATTTAACCTAGTTTCAAATGAAGGAGATTTTTCTGGCTCAATAGAGCGAACATTGGTTTTCTTCTAATCAGCAAGCCCGAATGAATATAGTTCTTATTTGATTTTTGAAAATGTTTTACCTTTATTCTACCTCCGATTCCATTCGAGACACTGCTCTGAGACAATGAAATCGTATGAAATATGAATATAATAATATAATACATATGCATATCGATAAATCCATTATGATCAGTATGAATTATTTATCAGAACACTCGCTTCATCACTCCAATAAAAACGACCCTTGGCTGAGTGTTTTCCTGAGCAAACATACTCGGGGTATCGTACGATCTGCCCAGACCAAAATGTGGAACAGTGTTTCAACGTGTGACTTGGTTAGAAGGATATTCGAAGTCACATTGTGAAATTTTGAATCCTTCTTGAATGAAATCGATTCTGCTTGAGCTTTTTTGTTCAAAGAAGAATCACCAATTCAATACCTTCAACTTTTTAGAAAGATAACGTCGAGAAAACAGAAAAAGCTCGGCATCACGTCCCGTACAAGTCGGCCTGTGGAAGGTGTTCTTTCTTCTTCAACTTTTTCCGAGCACACACACATACACTCACACAAAGAGGAAGAGGAAAATAATCCCAAACGATCTCTAGAAACGGGCTCAGCAAAAGGAATGACACTGCTTTGTTGGCCAAGACGGTGACAAAGTTCTTGTCAGAATGATTTTTCCGGCCCAGTTTTTCGAGATGCACACGGAGAAAACCCCCAGAAATCAATCGTTCAAACTTTAAAGCAAGCTTCCCAAAAGTTTGCTGTCAAACTGCTATCGCAGTTGGCACACTTTACGCGCGTTAAAGCTCTTCCGAGTTCAGCTTTCGCAGTCAGTTTTTCGAGCTAAAACATCAACCGTCGCGTTGCTCGCAAATTGAGCCCCCCGCCCACTTTCTAATAATACCGAAACAAGGAGCCAAACTTTTATTGAAAAAGTTGTGCACATTATTTTCCGTGACCTTGTTGTTGCCTTCCGCACGTTTCCACCTCCCCCACAGAACCAGCACGGCAGCAGCTGGGGCATGATTGGCAATGATCAGCTCTTGCCAAAGTCTGGACCGGACTGGACGTGGTGGGTCATGTTTTTCTCCAAAGGGGGGCGGGGGTGGCCAGAGGACGTGATGAAGAAACGTGATTGCATGTCGAACGTGTTCCAGAGCTAGTCGTAGTCGTAAAGTCGAAAGTTCATCCAGAAGCAGAGAGAGAGAGAGCGAGCTTGAAGGAAAGTGCCGGCGGAAGTGGAAAAATGTTCATCTTGTTTGCCGGAAAATTAGACCAGACTTTGGGGGGGATGCTGTGAGTGGGAGGGTTGGAGAGGAAATGATATAAAAAATAGCATCGCACAAAAAGAAAATCGCGTTCTGACAAGCAATGACTAATGGTCGGCGCCGGGGTGAAAGTCCAGAGCGAGAAATAATTGCTTGCGAGTGGTTTGATTTATGAGGTGATTGAGTTCAATTGGTGCGAGATTTTGGAACATTGTTATTTTTTGTTAGGCTTTCTCGCACATTATTGTACACCTATTTGAATCTTTGTTGAGAACTTCGGATAGCCAGAAGCAAAATAGATTGATTTTCTGGTCTTTCACAAAGTCACACAGAGTCACACAAGATCATATACACAATCACACACACTCGCACTCACCCAGGTAAAGCACAATCCCACCGCAGAATCTCGTTCATTATTCATATCTCCACACCACACGTGTGTTTGCGGTTTAACACCATTCGGGAAACCCCTGAGGAGCCACCCTGCTGCGGATGCAATGATCCCTGCGATGAAGAGGTGAACGAGAGAAGTGTTAAAGTCAACTCCTTTCCCCCCTCGACGAAACTCATTGATTGCAACCTGAGGGCAACATACCTATTTTCGGTCAAGAAAAATCTTTAAAGCAAAATCTTGAACTTTTGAAAATATAACAAAAAACAACTTCACAATTGATTGAATCAATAGGTCGAAAAAAACAGCCTCACACCTCGAACGTTTGTTCAATGTGAAAAATCAGAAGCTTATATTGTAGCTATTCAATACCACACATTGAATGCAGCTAGAACAGAATCAATGAACAGAATAAATGTGATCCGATTAGGTCATTAGAACTCATCATGTAAGCTTCTTTTTTATCGCTGTACCTAAATGGATGCTAAAATTGCAACAAATTAAAGCTACCTCAACCCATTTTTCATCATATCTAACCTCACACCTTTAAAATTCAAACATCCCTGAAAGCGAAGCGTGCTTTCCGATCCTAAAACAACAGTGAATGTTAGGTAATTGTCTAATTAAATTTAGCCTTTTGCTTAATTTTCTTTCTCCTTGCAAAGCTACTGCTCGAAAAAAAAGTGGCACATAAATTAATTAGACGAAGCTTCGCGACGAAACGGGGCGTAGTCGCCGGAACATCCTAAGCAAACGGAAGTTGAGTTTTTTTTTGTTTCGTTTCAAATTGGATTCGGGCTAGCTTTTTTTTCGTCTTGATGCAAAGCTTTTGATTTTGTTTTTAAAGCGAGCTTCGAAAATGTTTTTTTGCTAAAATAATACACAGATGAAAATACCCTAAATCTTGAATGTTTACACTTTGATGGTGAATTTTACAAGACAAATCAGGTTAGTTAAATATTACCTCTTTTGCCTTCCTCACCTTACTGAGGAAAGGCTATAAAATCACTCGAAAAATGAACTTCTTAATTCGACCTCGTAGACCTACCTTCACGTATACCTTTCGACTCAGAATCAAATTCTGAGCAAATGTCTGTGCGTGTGTATGTCTGTAAGTCCGTGCACCGAAAAAAAATGCACTCGATTATCTCCGGACTGGCTGAACCGATTTGGGTCGTTCTGGTCTCATTCGATCCGTCTTAGGGTCCCACAAGACCTATATTAACTATTATGAAGTTTTGTTAAGTATTTCAAAAGTTATGCTAAAAAAACGATTCTGGCTAAAGTTTGAAAGATTGTAAAAAGGGTGGTTTTTGTAAGAAAACCCGTCTGATCATACATTTTTAGAAAGGTATTTCAAAGACCTTTCTAATGAGCCCAAAACATTAAAGATCTGATAACCCTATCAAAAGTTATGAGCAATTAAGTGTCATTTGTACACATTTCAGAGGCCGGATCTCAAATATTTTGATGAAAAAGTTGTCCGGATCTATCATGCTACCCATCGTTGGATAGGTAATCAAAAGACCTTTCCAACAAGCCCAAAACATTGAAGATCTGATAACCCTATCAAAAGTTATGAGCAATTAAGTGTCATTTGAACACATTTCAGGGGCCGGATTTCAAATATTTCGATGAACATGTTAGCCGGGTCCATTATGCGACTCGTTGCTAGTTGGATAATTGAAAGACCTTTCTAATGAGCCCAAAACATTGAAGATCTGATAACCCTATCAAAAGTTATGAGCACTTAAGTGTCATTTGTACACATTTCAGAGGCCGGATCTCAAATATTTTGATGAAAAAGTTGTCCGGATCTATCATGCTACCCATCGTTGGATAGGTAATCAATAGACCTTTCCAACGAGCCCAAAAGATTGAAGATCTGTCAACCATATCAAAAGTTATGAGCATTTAAATGTTTATTAAACTTTTTTTTATTGCCGCATCTCACATATTTTGACGAAAATGACTGCTAGTCCATGCAAGCTATCATTGGATGGATATTCAAAAGACCTTTCTAATGAGCCAAAAGGATCAAAGATCTGACAACCCTATTAAAAGTTATGAGCATTTAAATGTTAACTACACATTGTTTTTAGTCCGAATATCATATATTTTGACGAAAATGTTACCCACACGCAGAAAAATGTTTTGTAGAATCAGCCTGTACGAGGTTTGAATCAACAAAATTTTTGTTGAATATAATCAACGCCGATTTTGCGTTGAAACAAACCTTGATTTTCTCAATTCAACAAAATTCTTTTGTTGTTTTGAAAAAGCTGCTTTGACGTTTAGCGTTGAGTCAACAAAAATCATGATTTTCGAATCAACAAAAAGTTTTGTTGATTCAAATATGGCTTATTTTTCTGCGTGCAGATAGGTCATGCGAGCTATCATTGGACGCATAATCGTAAGACCTTTCTACTAAACCATAAAGATTGAAAATTTGGCAAGCCTATCAAAAGATATAAACATTTAAGTTGTATTTTGATACAAAATTGTCCGATTCCATCATGTCTGGATCTTGTTTGTTCTAGTAACTCATGGAAAAAGCCAATTCTCAAGATTTTTTCCACCTAAAAATAAAAAAAAAACGCAATCGAATACTTCCAAAAAGGATTTAAAAAATGAAAATCAAATAAGAACTATTCACATTTATTTGTTTGCACATTCCACGATACAGTTAAGACTCTGCCGGGTCTCTAGTTAAGAACAATTATTTTTATTGCTCCATTTCCCACACATTGACGACAATCTTGAACCGGCCAAATCGAGATGAAACATCGCCGCTGTGATTGGCCGCCGACGGAGCCCACGGCTAGGTCTACAATACGCTTCAGCTGTGCCTTTTAGTGCTCGAAGGTTTGGTGTCGAAGGTTCCCGGAATCGCATGCAGGATGCTTATTGAGATGGTGATCAACAAAACGGTACTTCATCTCCGAGTCTTACACAACGGGAGTCGTCTTCCTGTAGCAGATGGTCAGGTGTACCTGAAGTCAACGTTTTCGGCGTACACCGAAGGAATCATGTCCGAGCTAGAGTACGCGTTGGTCATCTCTCGAAACCAGTGATCCCCGTGCACCGCGTTCAACCGCGTTCTCTGTTTTCTGTACTCGATCAAACACCAGCACCGCGTGTGCACGCGTACAAACAAACCTAAACTCTGCCGTGTACAGTCTGTACGCGCACACGAACCTCGAGTTTAAAACCGAACCTTGCACCCCGGGTACAAACCCCGTGCAAGCCGACGACGCAGAAAAGAGACAAGAATAGTTCCCTCACGCTCCCTCTGCTGTAAAGCGGTGTTTTATTCTCCGCTGCAGTCACACTACAGTGTTTGCCACAGAGAGAGTGAGAAGCAGTCATTTTTTCGTCTCTTTATACGCTCTTCGCTCGCACGGCGTTGTACCCGAGGTGTGCACCCCGTGTTTACACCGCGTGTAAACTTGAGTGCGCCGTGCGGGGAGAACTCGAACATGGCAGCCATGTGTGTTTGAGGTTCATCTGCACTGAAAACTTGTACGGCGTGTACGGCGTGCGCGCGTTTCGGGAAGACTGCTCGAAACCCCTCTCGTTGTTCAGGTTGTTGGATGTCCGAAGAAATTCTTGAATTTTGCAATTCCAAAGGACGGGTAGCACTATAAATAAAATTAAAAGAAATATTGAAAATTAAAAAGAAAAATCATAAATACTTTGTAAAAAAAAAACTTACCAAGTTGGCGCAAGTTCGATTCAAATAAGCTGGAAAATAAAATTTGAGTTGTTTTTGATGAATCCTTTTTGACAGCAAAACAGTAAACAGAGTGGATCATAATTTGAAACCGTTCTCTTTCCGCCCGTTCCTACAGAAAAGTTGTGGATCGTAACTTTTACACTGAGAATCAAAAGTACACTTTTTTACCACGTCAAAAATAAGAGCTAAAGCGGCAATACTCAGAAATGAGTAAACGGGAAAATTGTCTGATTTGAGTGAATTATTTTTATTTTTGATTACATTACTATGTGAGGAAGGCACCAACCACCTACAGGTGGATTAAGTAACGTTTTTTTTTTGAGTAATTTTACCTAAAATAACAATTTGAAATTCAAAAGAAGTTGACGAAAATTTCACAAATTACTAATTTGAAACTAATAATATTAAGTTGACAGAAAATGTATCACCACTGCTACATGTAATATTACCTTAATTATAACAACATAGAAAAAGTTTGTTCCAGAAGTCCAGAAGCTGAAAATGGATGATGTAAAATGTAAATTCACCAAAATTAAATAGCATTATACCAGTTTCTGATTTGTACAATGCAAACAAGTTGAATTTTCGTAGGTTGAAAAATGTCAAATGTCTAATGATTAAATTTTCACCAGTTTTTGATGTAAAATTACACGTTTTATTTGACACAAAATCTGTCCCCATTCCCATAATGTTTTACCTTTCCAAAAAGACGATAATTTTCACTCACTCACTTATTCAATTGCACTCAACTTTTGATGGGAAATTACGCACTTTTTCAGACAAAAAATAGGTAAAATCTTTCGTTGTGTAACTTTGCATGAATTACTGTGTAAAAAAATTAAATAACATAAAAAAAGAAAAGAAATGTTGACTCACTTTGCCATTTTACCCACACAGCAAATAAAGTTGTAATTCAACTGCGTGTAAAAGGCCTTGGTGTTAAATGAATTTTGCAATATTTTTTGGAATTCTATGTAATATTACTCCCTGAAATATGTAACCCTTCAGTATGGGAAACCTACTTGACCGAAAAGTCAAGCTGATATATGCGTTTATCGTTTCCTTTCTACATCGGTCTGATGGCCGAGCGGCCTAAGGCGCCAGTCCTTACTGTTGGTTTGAATCGCGTCGGTTGCAACTTTTTTTGGGTTTACTAAAATTGTACATGCAGTGTGTTATAATATTAAATGTCTTTTTTGCATGTGATTTTTTGCTGTGCAGCTTCTGACGAAATATTGCAGTTTTTTACAATGCAAATAAAAATCTGATGGTAAAATCGCATTCACATTATCATTGTGAAAAAAGACCCTCAATATTACACACTGCATGTATAATTGTTGTAAACACATTTTTCTAACTCAGCACAGTAAGAACTGGTGCCTTAGCCGCTCGGCCATCAGACCGATGAAGAATGGAAGGGAAAAACGCATATATGAGCATGATATTCCGGTCGATTTGGTTTCCCATACTGATGGGCTACATGTTTCAGGGTGTAATATTACATAAAATTTCATAAAAAAAATCAAAATTCCTTTTACACCCAGTCTTCTTACATGCAGTTGCATTACAATTTTTTTTACTGTGAAGATTATGTGTAACACAAAATATTTGTAATTTCAAATCAGTTTTTTTTCCAGAATATAAAATTTTCGTAGAATGTAAAATTTAAAATGTATCACGTAACTTTTTCTTTTGAAATAATTATGCAACGATGAATAAAGTGCTGGTTCACAGTGAAAGAAATTAATTTTGATAGGCTGAAATTGGGATGGTAGAATACCACACATTTTTTCAGACACAAAATCTTTCAACAATCCCAGATGTAAGTTTACCACATTTTTTTTAATCTGCAGAGAATTTTTTTTCAACAAAAAATCAAATTAAAAAATACAAAATATTACAAGAAACATTGGTGATATTAAAAAAAATGGGCACATCTCTAATGTCAGAATAAATAAGCGATTAAACCTCTTCAAACTGTTAATTTAACTCCGTGTTTGTGTTGTTGCGCGTTTTTATAAATACATTTATTTAAAATTACATAAAAGAGGTCAGCTGACATCACTAAATTTTAAGTTCCTCTTTGCATATGCCGGCATTGGTATTTCAAAGTAATAAATAAAACTAGTAAAAAAAAATTCTTCAGGTTTGCATTAACTACAGTTTTGCTAATGTTGAAATTTAAAATAAGTTTCAAAGAACTTCTGATATATATTTTATTTCCAGCGGTCTTTTTTAATCTGTTGTCTCAAAATTCAAAATGTTTAATTTTTTATTTCAAATTTAAAAAATAAACAATATGCAATATTTTTCCAATAAATGGGACTGTATTGTATGGGATTATTCGAATCACGAACAAAAAAAAATCGTATTTTTTTATTTTTTACTTTAAACATAATTTGATGTTTTCTGCGACCCCATTTTAGTCAAATTTGAATGGTTGATTGCATGTAAAATTTAAAATTGCATTTTTTTTTCTAAATTTCATCATCGCCATTTTGGCCGCCATCTTGGATTTATAAATAATTGAGTCTGGACTGTAGAATCAAACAATTGTAAAAAGCCTAAAAGCACCCTATTTGATTTAAAAATGTATACAAAAACAAAAGTTTTGAAAAAAATCACGTTTTCTAAATAATATAAAGAAAATGTACAACTTTTTTTTTAAAGAAATTTACAATTTTTTAATGTAAATACTATTTGGCCTCCAGATTTTATTAGGGTTTCTGCAAAGTTAAAAAAAATAATGGTGATATTACATCTGGGAAGGGCATACCTCTGAAAATTTGTAATTTTACCACTTTTCTGGTGTAATGTCAATTCTCCAGTCTGAACTGAGGTAAAATTACATCATAAAAGAGGTCATTTTCAACCTTCCAAAATTATACCTTCGAAATTTACTCAAGTTTTGAAATGTTTTATTAGTTTTTCATTCAAAATACCAATTTGTGAAAATGATTTAGCCTTTTCTCCCAGACGCAAATTTTTAATAAATGTGGATTAAAAACATATTTTTTCTAACGGCCATGTTTTAAAAACATATAAATTTATTTTAATTCAAGGAACACGTTTTGATTGCGTTAACTTTCCTTCAAGCAACATGTAGCAAAGAAAACAAAGAAAAGAAAAAAGTTTGTTAGAAAGCTGCTTATAAACAACAACAACATGTTGCTCAATTTTTTTTAACAAACACAACATGACTTAACACTACACCTTGACGTCACTTTAAACTTCACAACCAGAACATTGTTTTCGTTTTATCTAGCAGTTTTCTTCCGCAAAAAAACTTGGAACGACACATTTTCCAGCCTCTACAACTCCACGTGACACCTGTCTTTCACGTGTTCTATCACAAATCTCACAGTCACACACACACACACAAAAAGTCTCCAAAAGACCTGGTGTTAGATTGTGTGCTTCATCTGCCCCTCACCACCCACCGGCTTGACACCCAAGTTGACAGTACATGCCATGTCAGGAAAAAGCAACATCCTAGTAGGCTCGGAGATCGTGTTCCATCAATCACCTCACGCAGAAGGACTCCAGCAAGCCACGTGGAAATAACCAGCGACCGGAACCGGAAGCCGGCGAGCGAAAAACAAACAAAAAAAAAATGCATTTCAATTGGACAGCTCGAAACAAAGAGTTTTAAAAAATTAACGGCGAAAAAAGTCGGCAAACAATGGCTTACTGACGTTTTTTTGTATGTTTCGAGAACCGCAAAAATCCCCAGTTAACGCCTGAAAGTTATGCAAAAAAGATGGAGTTCTGGTCGGCCGCCGGCCGCCACTCTTTCTGATTGCGAACAATGGCGGTGAGCCTCCACGGAGGCACAAATAATGTGTTTGCCTGGTGGAATAAATTTTCATTTTATTTTAATTTCAACTTTGCTCGAAACATTACCCCTCTCACCAGCAATCAGTTTCGAGAGCGCGACAACAAAAAAGGAAGCACAGTTCGCCTGAAAATAGACAACATGCAGAACTCGCGTTGGTTGATTATTATTGTGAATGCGTGTTCCGCCCCCCTGAACACACTGTAGTTCAAACAGTCAACAATAGAGGGGCAGCCGGAAAGTATGCAACAGCCGCCGAAAAGTATGCAACCACCGAATCGTATCGAGCGGTTTCCGCCTTAATTTATGCTCCACCCGGAAGCGCCACGAGTTTCGACCCAACAAAAATGTACGCACACGTTTGCACACATCGCTCTCAAACAAATAAACAAACCACCGACAACAACGGCAACATAATCCAATTGTTGTTCCGGACGATGTTGTTGTTTTTGTTTTTTTCCCCCCGTCGTCATTGTTCACCGACCGGATGAGGCCAGAGAGCATAAATAACGGCGAAAAGCGCGCGCGCCCTGATGTGTGCACCAACTTTCGGCAGCAACAGCAAGCAAAAAAGAGTGCATAAATACAGGCGCAGCGCAGCGAAACAACACTATTTTCAAACCACACGCTCGCCAAAACAAATAAACAAACCCGTCCCCCCCTTCCTAAAACCACACACACACACGCAAGCACAAAAGAGATGGCTTCCGGTTCGATCGCAGGAAGCGTTGCGATACAAATCGTCCACTGGTTGGTTTTATGACGTTTGCTGCGGCAAAGTGGGTCAACCACCCCCTCGGACTGTCAAATGTAGTATTTCACAATTTCGTTGCACATGCAGCGCTGCTAACGGTGAACAATGAAAGTAAGTAAAAGCCCATTTGAAAAATATTAGATCAGAAATTTCTAAACATTTATATAGAAAAAAAAAAAACAATATTTACATTCTCAACATTGCAACTGTTTATTTTCAATCAATAAACATGCTGCAAAAACAGGTTATAGCATGATCTTCAGATTGTTTACAATGTTAATGTTACATTACAATGTTTGACCTTGAAAAAACACAAACAATAGCAAGCAATGTAAACAATAACAAGCACGTTTTGTTTGGCTGAATTTGGCCGCCGAGTTATAATTACAAATGTTTTTACGGTAGTCGGGCATATACGTGTATCAAACGCGTTCTGACCTGAAATCCCTTTGGCCAGTTGTCGCACGGGCAGCATTCCTCAGTCTGTGTCAAGATTGCACGACAAAGTATTTTTTAAATCGGCTGAAACATTTTTGGTGCCTTCGGTATGCTCAAAGAAGCTATTTTGCATCATCAGTTCGTCCATATTATTTTCCTTCCTTATTTTGCAGCTGTCCATACAACAATGATTTATGAAAATTCAAAAATCTATATCTTTGAAAGGAATTTTTTGATCAATTTGGTGTCTTCGGCTAAGTTGAAGGTATGGATAAGGACTACACTGAAAAAAATGATACACGGTAAACAAAATTTTGGTAACATTTAACATCTTTTTTTGTCACTAAAACTTGATTTGCAAAAAAAAACACTATTTTTTCATTTTCTGATATGTTTTAGGGGACATGATTTTTTGAATCAATACTGATTTTTTCAAGGAATCGAAATACTGGTGGCAAAAATTTTTCAATGTCATTTTGCCTTCCTTACTGAGGTAAGGCTATAATCCTGCTCTAAAAATGAACTTTTTATCAAAAGCTCGAAGACCCACCTTCATATATACATATCGACTCAGAATCGAAAACTGAACAAATGTCTGTGTGTGTGTGTGTGTATGTGTGTGTGTGTGTGTGTATGTGTGTGTGTGTGTATGTATGTATGTGTTCAAAAATCTTGCCAAGTTTTCTAAGCACTGGTTGAACCGATTTTGATCGAACCAGTTGCATTCGACTTGGTTTAGGGTCCCATACATCGCTATTGAATTGTTTGAAGTTTCGATAAGTAGTTCAAAAGTTATGTATAAAAATGTGTTTTCACATATATCCGGATCTCAATTATATGCATGTAAACGATGTCCGGATCCATCATCCGACCCATCATTGGTTAGGTAATCAAGATACCTTTCCAACGAGTCCACATAATTGAAGATCTGGCAACCCTGTCTCGAGTTATGGCCACTTAAGTGATATTTATGTACTTTTTTGAAGCCGGATCTCACTTAAATGCATGTAAACGATGTCCGAATCCATCATCCGACCCATCATTGGTTAGATAATCAAGAGACCTTCCCAACGAGTCCACATAATTGAAAATCTGGCAACCCTGTCTCGAGTTATGACCACTTAAGTGATATTTATGTACTTTTTTGAAGCCGGATCTCACTTAAATGCATGTAATCGATGTCCGGATCCATCATCCGACCCATCTTTGGTTAGGTAATCGAGAGACCTTTCCAACGAGTCCACATAATTGAAGATCTGGCAACCCTGTCTCGAGTTATGACCACTTAAGTGATGTTTATGTACTTTTTTGAAGCCGGATCTCACTTAAATGTATGTAAACGATGTCCGGAACCATCATCCGACCCATCGTTGGTTAGGTAATCAAGAGACCTTTCCAACGAGTCCACATAATAGAAAATCTGGCAACCCTGTCTCGAGTTATGACAACTTAAGTTATATCTGTGTACTTATTTTTCTGGACCTAAAAAAAATAGCTGAATTATGTGTCCAAACCACTCATATTACCCATTGTTGGTTAAAAGTGAGGAAGGCATCAACCACACAGGTGGATTAAGTTAGTTTTTCGATGTAAAATCGAATTTGCAATCAAAAAGAACTTTAGTGAAATTTTGATAATGTATCCCGTTTGCAATTTATAGCCGTTTATAGGTAACTGTTTTGAAAAAAGTCACAGTTGTTCATTTTTTTTTAAATTAGTGCCCATGTTTGCCCACTTTTGACAAAAAATATTTTTGAAAAGCTGAGAAAATTCTCAATATTTTGCTTTTTTGAACTTTGTTGTTGTCGACCCTTAGTTGCTGAGATATTGCCATACTAAAATTAAAAAAGCTGGCAAATTGATGTTTCCTAAGTCTCACCCAAACAACCCACCTTTTTTTCTAATGTCGATATCTCAGCAACTAATGGTCCGATCTACAATGTTGAAATATGAAACATTCGTGAAAATTTCTGATCTTTTTGAAAAAAAAAAATACTTTCATTTTTTTTTAATCAAAACTAACATTTCAAAAAGCCGTGGACCCCTGATGTAGGGGCAAGCGTGGTTGCCTATCACCCATTCTGCCTGGGTTCGATCCGGTTCCGGTGGCAATTTCGAGACGAGATTTTCCTGATCACGCCTTCCGTCGGACGGGGAAGTAAATGTTGGCCCCGGTCTAACCTAGAGGTAAGGTCGTTAGCTCAGTCCAGGTGTAGGAGTCGTCTCCCTGGGTCCTGCCTCGGTGGAGTCGCTGGTAGCCAGTTGGACCAACAATCCAAAGGTCGTCAGTTCGAATCCCGGAGTGGATGGAAGCTTAGGTGTAAAAAGAGGTTTGCAATTGCCTCAACAATCAAGCCTTCGGACACCTAGTTTCGAGTAGGAATCTCGCAATCGAGAACGCCAGGGCAATGCTGAAATGCTTAATGCGTAGCAATCGTCACTGTCGTGCTATCTTGTCGCACGTGCAGCTCACAATGTTGTTGTTTTGTAATTTTAAGCAAGAAAATTGGAGAGAATTTTTTCAGCTCTTGAATAATATAAAGCAATATAAATAATAAATAATATAAAATAAAGCGAAAAAAGTTGCCTTCCATTTTTTTTCCTTGATGAGCGTCAAAAGATTTTTTTGGATGAAGATTCTTTCACCCCAACTGTAAAACTACTGATGACAAAAGTAAAATTATCTCTTTGAAGTTGAAGACTTCTTTCTTATGAAAAAGATAAGGAAAAACTCTATTAAATTAAGATAACTGCTAACAACAACCCTTCTTTTTAGGTTAGAATCTCGGATCAAACTAAATGTTTTTTTTTTTTGTTGTGTAATCTCACGTTGTATTTTCCATCACAAAAGCTTCAGGTAATTCTGACACGTACCGCCAAATTTTTCCGCCAATTTCATCAATACTTTGCGGTTTTACGACGTCTGCCACCGGAGACAGCGCCGCTTTCCGCCAACACGCCGCCAAAGATCGTCCCAATTTCGATAAGGCCCATTTTATTGTTATGGCCCACGCAACGCGCGGTCGTTGTCATTTCAAATAACAGCGTCGATGCCGATTTTCCTTCGCTCCACCCAAATTGCCCTTAACCTTAAGGTGAAGGTAGTCATTTGCGATGACATTTCAACAGTTTTCTTTCCAAATTGATTGGAAGCATCGTCACCCCCTCCCCACCCTAATCGAATCAACTCTCACGGTCGATAAATTCCGTAATTAATGGCCCGGTGTCAAGCGGCTGTCACGATGGCAGTGGTTCACACAAAGTGATGCAAATTCTACGACAGTGGGCACACCATCAACCGACAATTAGTCGCCAAATTAGAATCGACTTGTTGGAGTCGCACGCAAAAACCCAAATCCCGAGGTTCGTACGGTTGCATCAGTTCGGGGTGCAATATGAAGACACACTCACAATGGGATTCATCATTGTCGTCGTACCAGAATTTATGATTCCTCCCCACACGCACACATGGTCGACCCTTTTATGAGAATGACGGTGTGCCATCCAAACCACATTGCTGGGCTTTCTTCTGGTTGACTCTGTCGTTGGAAATAAGGGCAGAGGATGCAGCAGACTTCGTAGAACCAGCAGCCCCGGTGAGAAATCAAGATAAATTTTACAATTTCATCGAGTGATGCAGGGATGTTTGTAGGGGATCACTGGGGCTTCTCATCCGAAAGAACTCTCAAACTGATAGTTGAACGAAACGGTCGAGAACATTAAACTCTATGAAACGTTCTATGAAAAGTTCAAGCCTCATAAATAACACCAAAAATTGTGACAACTTCGGGAATTGAAGCCGAAACCTTCGCCATATCAGTGCAGTGTCTTGTCGGTATCGGTCACTACGACTTCATAGGTTTAACAAGGTCGTATGTATGTATGTATGTATGTATGATCCCCATACCCGCAGGCAACTTGGTCCTGGAACACATGTGAGCGCTAGGTGAACAATTCGATCATCTTTTACTCCGTAATCTGTACACCCACGTGCATAAGTTTTTTTGCACGAATTTTAATGCTACAAATACCGGCGCATAAAATAAAATGGTTTCCCTCTTCCCTCCCCAAGCGCCGGAAATTTGTAGCGGGTGTAGGGACACTTTGCATAGACGCCCTTGCTCCCATCACGTCACTGAGGGTATGGAGCGACGAGAAATTAATAAGCATGCCCCCTCAGTCGAACCTTCATTAGAGAAGCAGGCAATCCACAACTCACAGCGAACGACCAAGGGAACACCCTACCGCGTATATAATAAGGTTGGCGTGGTTGTCTTCAATGAATTGTCTATATGTGTGTGTAAATGAACGTGTTTTTGTATTAAAATGGAAAGGTCTCACCAAAAAATAGTGTCTTCACATAGATTTCAGATCTGAGACGGGCTTCAAAATGTTCAACTTGAAGTCATGGTAAATTCAAATCTTCATTCTTGAGTTGCTTTACTTCTCCGTCCGTGATTCCTGATACTTTTTCGCGATCCATCCGAGATATTTCGCTGGGCCTTCACAGATGATTTAGATTTGATAGCTATCGGCACCCGGTATACATCCGGCGTAAAACTGCCCGTAACGTGAATGAAGGCATTCACGCAGTTGATGGTCTTCTTCTTAAACCCACGCGACACAATGACCGGAGGTTTGAACACTTCCCTTTCCAGCACAGATAAACCATTTTCCTTCATTGTCACCTGACGCGCAGCGAGATTATGACCAAACACAAACCGTACGAACTAATTCGTCAGAAATTAATTTTAATTTTCACTCAAACATATAAAAAACGGAAAACTCCATGAAAATGACAGGAGCAGAAAAAATTGCGTCCGACCTGCCGCGCGCTTACTTCGATCCTCACTTCATAGGTTTAACAAGGTCGTAAGCCAATAAATGACAAACAGTCAAAATGTTTCGCAACTGACTTCCGGCTACAACCCTGGCCATCCAGGATCGAAGATTCTTCTCCGCTTAAAAGAACAACGGCGCACAGTTCATATTTCACTGTCATCAAAAGCCGTTCGCACAGCTTGTACGCTAGAGCAAGTCGAGCTTCCTGGCATGTGAGGATGCAATTAGTAACATTACACATACACATGCACACGCACACAAACACACGAAGTTCAGTTCGGTATCAAAAGGTTTTGTTACACAATCTGTTCCTCTTTTGTTTTCTGTAACTACACTACGGCAACAATGTTGGCGTCTCTCGGTGCTAAATTGTTCCTCCGAATTCCCACGAGGCATTGCGTACGTTCCCGAGAATTCACGGAATTATGCGGCGCATTCTGGTGCCGAATAGGCAGTTTGAATTTCGGAGGGAAAAGGGTCAGCGCAAGCTCAAATTGCGCACGCTATTGTCTGCTGGGATTTGTGGGCTTTTGTAATTAATGAAATTCGGATATTGTCACCTGTTTGCGAGCAGATTTTATCAAAATGCGAAAGCAAACTTGCACTGACCCAATTAAATTTCTAGGTAATCTGTAAATTAAACAGTAGGTTTTCAATTCCAATATGACTTCTAATAACGTATTATATCACGTGACAATAAGCTTCGGTTTAAAATTGGTAATTATCTCGAGTGAAATCGGATTTACCTCAAAGCCACGCAGTTTCACACTGAAGGTATTTACAAAAATTGTGGCTGCATATTAAGGGGTTACATACATGTAAATCGTCAAATATGTCCGAGGTTGGTGTGAGCACACATTAAGAGCGAGTTTTTCACCAATGTGTAACAGGTCGTATCGAGGTGCTCCGATTTGGATGAAACTTTCAGCGTTTGTTTGTCTATACATGAGATGAACTCATGCCAAATATGAGCCCTCTACGACAAAGGGAAGTGGGGTAAAACGGGATTTGAAGTTTGAGGTCAAAAAAACATAAAAAATCTTAAAATTGCGCGCATTTCCGTAAAACTTCATCAATTCCAACTCTCTTAGATGCATTCGAAAGGTCTTTTGAAGCACTTCAAAATGTGCCATAGACATCCAGGATTGGTTTGAAATTTTCTCTTAGCTTTTGCAAATTACTGTCAAAAATGGATTTTTTTAAAACCTTAATATCTTTTTCCACAGCCTCCAACACCCATACTCCCATAGGTCAAAAGATAGGCAATTTCATGGACTATAAGCCTACGGTATTAACTTTTTGGCCAATCGCAGTTTTTCTCATAGTTTTTCGATTTTTCTGTAACAAACATTTTACAACGTTAATTTTTGCCCTGTAGGCCTCCATAGCGGCACTTTTTTGTCTCAATTTTGTCATATTCGGAATCCTCGGACAATTTCACGTAAATTAGAAGTATTGGAGTTTTAAATTTGATTGGAAAAATTGTCATTTAGAATGAATTGAAATATTTTTTAACAATTTGTTGGATTAGGGGTAAAACAGGTTTTCGCCTACTTGATACAGCATTTGACGTATTGATCATAGGGTAAATAAAATCTATTTCTTTTTTCAAAAATGTTTTATTTAATTATTTTTTAAATCAAAATTACAATTCCAATACTTCTAACTTACGTGAAATTGTCCGAGGATTCCTAATATGACAAAATTGAGACCAAAAAGTGCCGCTATGGAGGGCAGCAGGGTAAAAACTAACGTTGTAAATTGTTTGTTGTAGAAAAATCGAAAAACTATGAGAAAAACTGCGATTGGCCAAAAAGTTAATACCATAGGCTTATAGTCCATGAAATTGCCTATCTTTTGACCTATGAGAGTATGGGTGTTGGAGGCTGTTGGAAAAAGATATTAAGATTTTAAAAAAATCCATTTTTGACAGTAATTTGCAAAAGCTAAGAGAAAATTTCAAACCAATCCTGGATGTCTATGGCACATTTTGAAGTGCTTCAAAAGACCTTTTGAATGCATCTACGAGAGTTGGAATTGATGAAGTTTTACGGAAATGCGAGCAATTTTAAGATTTTTTAGGTGTTTTGGACCTCAAACTTCGAAGCACGTTTTACCCCACTTCCCTTTGTCGTAGAGGGCTCATATTTGGCATGAGTTCATCTCATATATAGACAAACAAACGCTGAAAGTTTCATCCAAATCGGAGCACCTCGATACGACCTCTAGAACAAACCGAGCAATATTTACAAATACTGCCTCTTAAACTTTTTTATAATCTTTTTGCAGGACATTTAAATGTACATTTTCATCTATAAACACAATAAATATGAAGACATTTGGATGTACCATTGCCGAGATATGTCATTTTTTGATTTATTTTTTTTAAAGCAAAACATCAAAATCGGGCTTCATCATGCATACGGGATATGTCTTGGGGTTCTTCACCCCAAATTTCAGCCAGTTTGGTCCATCCCATCTCGAGATATCGTGGCACCCGTAAATCAACTCCTTGTTTAGAGAAAAACGTTACTTAATCCACCCTTAGGCGGTTGGTGCCTTCCTCACATTCAGAGGGTAATGCTATCCAAAATAGATACAAAAGGGCGGACCTTTCAGTGTTCAATCAACTTGATTCATTATTCATACCATCAGATTGGGTAGTTAGACCTTCATAATTCAAGGCACTTATGTGCTTATAACTTTTGATAGGGTTGTCAGATCTTCAATCTATTGAACTCGTTGGAAAGGTCTTTTGATTACCTATCCAACAACAGGTTGCAAGATCGATCCGGACAACGTTTTCATCGAAATATATGAGATCCGGTCTCTAAAAAGTTCATAAATAACACTTAAGTGCGCATAACTTTTGATAGGGTTGTCAGATCTTCAAACTTTTAAACTATTTGGAAAGGTCTTTTGATTACCTATCCATCGACAGGTCGCATGATAGATCCGGACAACGTTTTCATCGAAATATATGAGATCCGGCCTTTAAAAAGTGCATAAATAACACTTAAGTGCGCATAACTTTTAATAGGGTTGTCAGATCTTCAAACTTATAAACTCTTTGGAAAGTTCTTTTGATTACCTATCCATCGACAGGTCGCATGATAGATCCGGACAACGTTTTCATCGAAATATATGAGATCCGGTCTCTAAAAAGCTCATTTATAACACTTAAGTGCGCATAACTTTTGATAGGGTTATCAGATCTTCAAACTTTTGAACTCGTTGGAAAGGTCTTTCGAATACCTTTCTAAAAATTTATAACATGACGGGGTTTCTAACAAAAATCACCCTTTTTTACAATCTTCCGGCCTTTGTTAAAATCGTTTTTTAGCATAACTTTTGAAGTACTTTTCTAAACTTTATAATTTTCAATAGCGACTTATGGGACCCCAAGACGGATCGAATGAGACCAATACGGTCCAAATCGGTTCAGCCAGTGCCGAGATAATCCAGTGCAATTTTTTTATCAACATCCCACCACACACACAGACATTTGCTCAGAATGAGATTCTGAGTCGATAAGTATACATGAAGGTGGGTCTAGGAGGTCAAATCAAGAATTTCGTTTTTCGAGTGATTTTATAGCCTTTACTCAGTAAGATGAGGAAGGCAAAACGTTCACAAAGTTTGACAGTTCGCTTTGCGCATGGCAAAATTGTTAATTTAAATCGTCTCTTACTCAGTTCAGTCATAAAATATCTTCGTGAAACTTTCAAGAATGATTGAAAATCACATTTTTGGTAAATTTTGTGAATTTTTTGTAACATGAAACTTTGTGATTTTTCACATGTACGCAGCTAAAAAAAGTAGTAATCCAGCTGCGTGTAAAAGGCCTGGGTGTAAAATAAATATTGCATTATTTTATGCAATTTTATGTGATTTTACATTCTGAAATACGTAGCCCATCAGTATCGGAAACCTACTTGACCAAAATGTCAAGCTCATATATGCGTTTATCCTTACAGATATTAATCGGTCTGATGGCCGAATGGGCTAAGGCACCAGTCCTTACTATTGGTGCTGGGTTTGAATCCCGTCGGTTGCAACTTTTTTTTGTGTGTTGCAAAAATAGTACATGCAGTGTTTATTTTGACGAAGGTGATGTGCATGCTTTTGCATGCGATTTTACCATCGGATTTTTTGCTGTGTATGTAAACCCTTAATGTAGCTAGCTGTAATGCCCACTGTTGGTTAATCACGCTTACCCCTAAACCACGGGTTCCAGCAAGCGTAACATTTATATTCTAATGAAAGCGATTTGTTTAATGAGCTCCACTCTTCAAAGTGTCTAATTTTATTCTCAATTAAATAAACTCAAACTTGTAATTCTTGTTCTGTATACCACCAAGATATTGCAATGTAATCGAAAGAAAGTTGGGCCTGTTTGAACCACTCTAATAAAAACAAATCTATTCAACTTTTATGTTCTGAATTAAACGATCTAAGCATTTTAAAATGTCAATATTGGATCACAATTTTATTTATATTTTTTATGATGAGATTTCGAAACCAATTATTTGCCTTTAAGGGTGCACAGCAACCAAGGAAGTTGTTGTCTTCTTTTACCAAAATAGCCAAATTGACGGACCCAATCCTGCAAAAATCTTATTGTAAAAGTAGTAAAACTTTGTTATAAATTATTTGGTAGACTGTACTTTAGGGAATGAATCAAAAATTATATCGATAGTTTCCGTAGTTTTGAAGATACTAAAATGTCTGTAACACAAATCTGGGTGCAAAAGCTCTGACTTATGTGCACCGTTAACCATGAAACTTGTTCCTCTGAAAATGCATAAAAATTGAAAAATCTTTGTTCATCATGTGCAAATATCAGTCAATAAACTTCAAAATGTGTGTTATCATAACAATACTGAAATACCTAATTTTCAAATATGTAGAACTGGAGTAATATTGATATCGAAAAGATCGACAGCCAGAGAATCAACTGTAATCCCATTGCTTTGTTCTTTTTTCCTTTTTTGTTTTTGGGTCATTCTCCGCCAACTCACACAGCATTTGACCCGACCCTCTTCGATTTGCGTGAAACTTTGTCCTAAGCGGTAACTTTTGTCCCTGATCACGAATTCGAGGTACAACTTATTTTTCGTAAAATCGCGATAACTTACAAGCAAACTCCTTGTATTTATAGATCAAAATTTTTGCATAGTCTGCTCTACAACTTTGTAGAACATTATTACACTCTAAAAAGAAAACCGTGCAAAGTTAAAAAACACAAAATTTTAAAATGAAAAAATTGTTTTCTTGATGAAAAAATTACCCTTCTTGGTTAAATTTCCCATAAAATTACCTTTTCAAAAAAATTGCGTTGAGTTGAGTAACGGAAAATGGCAGAGTTTAATAAAGGTGTTTTTGATGAAAAGTACAATTTTTCGGCATTTAATTTTCGATAGAAGTTCAACATGACAGCAGGCACGTCGTTTCTGCAGATTTTTAGCACACAGCAAATTACGCAATCGAATGTAACTTAGAACATGATTAATTTGCCTAAAATCTGATTTAAATACCTTGTAACGACGATTCATTTCCTCATCACGTCCGTTGATTTCTTCAAACAAAAAAAGGATCATAGTAATCCCGGGCAGGCGGTAATAACAAAATTCATGCCATTTCAATAACAAATACTGTTAAAATAACAAAAAATGTTATGGAATCTTCTTGAAAAATTCATTTTTGCATAAGGGTATAATAATAGTTTATGTTATCATAACAAAATTTGTTATTGGTCTGATATTGGTTGAAATCCAAAACAACTTTATAATAACATTTCTTGTTATGGAAAAATATCTCCCAATGTTATTGGGATGATCGGATTAGTTGTTAAAATAACAAAAAATAATAACAAAGATTTGTTCGAACAATAACTAAAAATGTTATGAGTCTGTTAGTACAATAACAATCCAATAACAAAAAAATCATAACGACGAATAACAAGTCCTGTTACAAATAACATAGAATGTTATTGGCCTAGTATTTTCGAATAACAAAAAATGTTATTCCCAAGTTATTTCCGTCTGCTCGGGATATTAGTTTTCGTTTTTTTTCTGTGTTAAAAATCCGTAAAAATTACACGCCTCATTGGAAGATCTGAAAACTTATTCACATTTTCACATTTTTTGGTTTCGTGTTTTAATGAAAATTTATTCACATTTTCACATTTTTTGCTTTCAAAACCTCCAAAACTATCCATAACCCATTAAACTATTTTCACTACGTTCCAAAAGACCCCCTGCTTTCATAGCTCATAGCTAGGACCAAAAATTTCATTCATGGACACTCAGTGAGCGCCTCTCACGTGTGACGAGTGGACCCCCAAATGGATCCAAAGGACCAGCAGCAGCAGCAGCTGTTACCTCTCGACTCAAGTTACGTTTTATAGCCCGCTTATTCAAGAAGTGCCACTAGAAGCTAGAGCTAGAACCGGGCGCAGGAGCGCGTGAAACGTGGCCTTCCATATTTTTCGGTCAATTATATCGCACTTGCAAATGTGGCATCCTCTATGCATATGTAACTGCACTTCGGGTCGTACTTGGTACGAAACTCTGCAAAGTGAATTTGCATGTAAGGTGTGAGAAAGTGTGGGAGGAAGGTGGCGGGTTTTTTGGACACCAGATAAGACCGTTTGACACGGGGTACGGGATTGCGGTGAATTTGTTAAATTCATGAATGCATGTGTAATGTTTTGGAATGCTTTGAAAGTGCAATTGGATTGGCAGTTTGCTAGTCTGGACACAAACCAGCATGGTAAATGACAAATAGATGGCGTTATTTTCCAATCACTTTTTAATTGCCACTAAAGTGAAGATTTTCTCTATTTTTAGCAGAGACTCAAACCAAACAATTTGACAACTAGATGGCACCCTATACAAACCTCATTTCAATGCAACCTTGGAACCATTTCCAATGTCGTAGCCCACAGACGAGGCTCCTTCCGGTTACGACGTGTACGACGCAGCAGACCCAATTTGAATTTAATGCTATTTAAACAATTTCCCTCTCGCTGGAAGGGCGCCATCTGTCGTCTGTGGTGATAAAGTGCCGTACGATTCTTCTTGCGGCCAAAGGTCTCTCCGGGGAAGGCGACAGAAAAAAAAGAGAGCACTCGATGTAAAATTTATGGGCCGTCCCCAGCCAAGACCAGAAGTTCCCCGTTGATGCTATCTTGTGCTGTGAGTTTTTGAATAATTTCTCGTTTTCATGCCCAGAGTGGTGAGGGGCTTTTTTCCGCAAGTGCCCCCAGAATGACGTCTAGTGTTTTAATTTTTGTGCTAGAACACACCTTGCCTCCCGTTCCCCACGTTTCGGTCACTTGTGCTGCTGATGAGAGAACCGGCACTTATCTTGAATATATAGTGTGAAAATCTAATTGGATAAAAAGAGAGACACCCCGGCCAGGGCAGACGGAGTCTCGTCGCCGCTTGCTCTAGAGCTGCTGATGATGATGAAGATGGCGCTCTGGAATTGAATTACCTCCATTTTTGTCGTCATCATGTTCATCACTCACCCTTCGAGATTCGAGGATGATGATGAAACTTAACGAAGGCAAGCCGCACCATTCTGGAGCCCCATGGTGATGATCGTCAACCACTCCGACACACTTGGATTT
Organism: Culex pipiens pallens; assembly: GCF_016801865.2. Taxonomy (NCBI): domain Eukaryota; kingdom Metazoa; phylum Arthropoda; class Insecta; order Diptera; family Culicidae; genus Culex; species Culex pipiens. The sequence continues at coordinate 162,244,697 of NC_068939.1, read as the reverse complement.
GCAAAACGAGATATAGAAATGGGTTCATCTTGGGCGGGGGGTTATCCAAATACGATGAGGTCGTTCTTGAGCACATTTCGTTCAGGGTAATTATGCCAAGCTTGCCAAGCCCATCCTACCTGATTGTTGCAATCAGCAACTAAACCGAACCAAAGTGGTGAGCTCATCAGCTAAGAGGTTTTTACAGGTCACATCTTGGAAATGTGACAAGTTTCAAAATTCAAGATTGTTGAAAGTCGAAGTATACGTACCTGAAATAGAACAAACAAAATAAATTTATTAGAAATAGGTATTTAGATGACAATTAGCTTGACAACTTCGGTTCACTATAATTTCGCCCAAAAAACCCCTTTTCCATCCATTTCTTAGGTCCAAGTAAGCCATTTAGCATCATTGGTTTCTCCATAGAAAAGTGCTGGACAAAAAATTAAAAATTAACATAGGGGAAATCTACCCATTTTAATCCTAATAAGCGGTCGTGTTTGAATGATGCTGGATAATCTAGAGTCTCCCTTGAATTTTACTAAAACCAAGTACACCAACGAGTAGAGCAAGTTTTTGTGAACATTTCTGTTTATTTTCACTTTCACTAAAAGTTATTCTATTTCTTTACCAAGCATTTAACAAAAAAAAATCCCAAGGGTATTCTAATCGAGGCGAATGCATTGGGCCACGCCCATTTTTCTAATATCGGCTTAGTTCTTTTTTCTTCCAACACTCTGTCGAGTGTTGCCATTTGCGCTGACAGTTCAAACGAACACTCACGAAAAGTGTCATTTATAGGGAAAGTTTCCTGGCATCGCTGGCTGTGCTGCTGGTGGTGTTGACGGCCAGCCTTTGTTCTTTTTTGCCTTCGTCTCTCGCTCGGTTTTCTTCAGCCTTCGAGTGGAATGCAAAGTGAAAATTGAAACGTCAAACGACTTGGCGCGTTTGTTTTTTTGATGGCGCTTGCTAATTTATTACATTTTTCGGGATTATTCTTCAAGTGAGTGCCTTACTAATGATCAAAAGAACATGTTGCCGGTAGTTGGAAGCAATTTCATATCTTAAGCGCCGTGAAAAAGTAAGCGAAAGTGAAAAGATAATTTTGGCGATATTCATTAAGCGTTTGAGGGATTCTCGTGTGTGTCACTGTGTGTGCCAACAAAATGATGAGAAGTGGTCTCGCAAAATACAAATTATGATCAAAAGTCCATTAAATGTGATCTTTTTGGCCAGTAAGTGGCATACATTTGCGTGCTTACTCGAGGCGGTGCTGTTGCTGGTAAGTTTATAGCCCAAATAGTATTTTTGGAGCTTTAATCGAGCATCAAACTCTCCATATGACGAAGATAGGTGTTTGATTGGAAAGGGTAGATTTCCCCTAGGTAATGGATTTTCTGATCAATTGGTGTATTAGTATCAAAATAGGTACACGAATAAAACAACTCAATTTTATTAATTAAATTTGATTTAAAACACCTGAAAATATGTCTTTCAGAACGTGAGAAAGTTATAAACTAGTTTTACTCTTTAGAATCGGATCAAAACATTCCAAGATATCATCGATAGAAAATTGAGGACTGAATGAGGAGCACTTGGAAAAACTCAATTTCATAATTTTAGTGCATATCAACAACCAAAGGTTGAATAAGGCTGTTGCAAATATTTTTCAAAGTATTTGTCCCCCTTCAAAATACGCCCGACAAATCAGAGGGCAATTTTTTTCAAGCTACCATCATCATTGTACTGTGGTCCAGATCGCAAAATTATGTGGAAAATGAATTTTCCGATAAATGGTGAAGTTCTGGAACTTTCGTGTCTTCAGAAGACTTGTTGCAAATCAAATAAAAGGAGCAACGTTTGGTTTAGTTTAAAATTAGGATGGTTCACGATTAGGGTGATTTTGAAAATCTAAATTTTAAGGAATATTTTTGGGAATTTTTTCTCCTTCTGAGCAATTCTCTACCAAAACCGGAAATGGATTTTATTTGTATTTTTTTTTATTTCCCGAGCAGACGGAAATAACTTGGGAAGGTCAGTTTTTGATATTGTGAGAAGATCGAAATATGTTATTGGGATGATCGGATTAGTTGTTAAAATAACAAAAATCAATAACAAAGATTTGTTCGAAGAATAACTTAAACTGTTATTATGTTGTTATTGCAATAACAAACCAATAACACAGAAGGAATCATGAAGGAATAACAAGATTTGTTATTTTGTGCGGAGAGGTGGAGCAGCATAATAACAAAAAATGTTATTGAACTGGTATGTCTCCATAACAAAAAAAGTTATTGTTTTGGTTTATTTGTAATTTGCAAATAAACCTGCAGTTGCCATAACTCCTCTGTACTAGTCAGGGCTGCAGAGTCGGGTACCTCCAAGCGACTTTGAATCCATACTTTGAAGACAACTCCGACTCTGGATGCAGGATATGACGTCAACGACGACTTTAGCTCTCCAAAAATACCCGACTTCACAGATTCCGACTCCAAGTAAAAGTTGCTGAAAATTAGATGAATCCGATGCAGTCTCCGAGGTCACACTCCAGCTCGAACTTCAACGTCAGCTCCGACTTCCTGGCTCTGTGAAAATAATAACAGTTTTTGTTATTCACACTTCAAAAATTCTCAATAAATAAATCAATTCCGTTAGGGAATATAACAAAATAAAAAAAAAGAACTCTCAAAAGTTAATTTATCGGATTAATTTTAGCTTGAAACCCTATTTCATGGTGAAATAATGACCCCGATGAAATTGGTCAAAATTATTTCATAGTTCTAGCCAATTTTAGTAAAATCCCTTAGGGGGTATATCAAATAATTAAAAAAATCAAATTTCAAAATTTCAGCTTTTTAGAATAATTTTAGCTTAAGGACCCCATTTCATGACCAAAATAATGACCCTGACGAAATTGGTCAAAATTATCCCATAGTTCTAACCATTTTAAACTAAGTCCCTTAGGGGGTATATCAAATAATTAAAAAAAATCAACTTTCAAAATTTCAACTTTTAAGAATAATTTTAGCTTAAGGACCCCATTTCATGGCCAAAATATTGACCCCGACGAAATTGGTCAAAATTATCCCGTAGTTCTAACCATTTTAAACTAAGTCCTTTAGGGAGTATACCAAATAATTAAAAAAAATCAACTTTCAAAATTTCAACTTTTTAGAATAATTTTAGCTTTAGGACCCCATTTCATGACCAAAATAATGACCCTGACGAAATTGGTCAAAATTATCCCATAGTTCTAACTATTTTAAACTAAGTCCTTTAGGAGGTATATCAAATAATTTAAAAAATCAACTTTCAAAATTTCAACCTTTTAGAATAATTTTAGCTTAAGGACCCCATTTCATGGCCAAAGTAATGACCCCGACGAAATTGGTCAAAATTATCCCATAGTTCTAACCATTTTAAACTAAGTCCTTTAGGGGGTATATCAAATAATTAAAAAAATCAACTTTTAAAAATTCAACTTTTTAGAATAATTTTAGCTTAAGGACCCCATTTCATGGCCAAAATAATTACCCTGACGAAATTGGTCAAAATTATCCCATAGTTCTAGCCAATTTTAACAAAGTCCCTTAGGGGGTGTATCAAATAATTAAAAAAATCAACTTTCAAAATATCAACTTTTTAGAATAATTTTAGCTTAAGGACCCCATTTCATGGCCAAAATAATGACCCTGACGAAATTGGTCAAAATTATCCCATAGTTCTAGCCAATTTTAGCAAAGTCCCTTAGGGGGTATATCAAATAATTTAAAAAATCAACTTCCAAAATTTCAACTTTTTAGAATAATTTTAGCTTAAGGACCCCATTTCATGGCCAAAATATTGACCCCGACGAAATTAGACAAAATTATCCCAAAAATCTAAACATATTTAACAAAAGAAAAAATAATAACAGATTGTGTTATGGACACTTAGAAACTTTTCCATTTGTGCGATTTGTGGTAATTTTATTTCTAAGTCAGTATACCGAACGAATAACAAATTTTGTTATTAGGAGAGTTTTTGAAATGTATAACATTTCCTCTTATTGGCGTGTTATTAAACATTTTCAATATAATATCACTTCAATACCAAATTTTGTTATTTTATCAGAAACTGTTATTATTTTTTCTTCTTGAAGTTGAACTTCAGGTTAAAATAATAACACTTTTTGTTATTTTAACAGGATTTGTTATTGAAATATTATTAATTTTGTTATTACCGTCTGCCCGGGTTGGCTCAAACTTTGAAGGGGCCTTCCCTATGACCAAATAAGCTATTTTGTGTGATTGGTTCATCCATACAAGTCTCCATACAATTTTGGCTGCTGTCCATACAAAAATGGTATGTAAATATTCAAACAGCTGTAACTTTTGAGTGAATTTTCTGATCAATTTTGTGTCTTCGGCAAAGTTGTAGGTATTGTTGAGGACTTTTGAGAAAAAATAGGTGCATGGAAAAAAATTGCAGATTTTTTTATCAACTTTTTTTCACTAAAACTCAATTTCCCAAAATACTATGTTTATTTTCGAGATTTTTTGATTTGTTTTGGGGGACAAAAATCCTTAACTTTTGAGCCATAGAGAAACATGGTCAAAAAATCTGCCGCCGAGTTATCAATTTTTGAAAAAATAGTGATTTTTGGAAAAAATCGAAGTTTCATGCAAAAACAAGTTTGACATTATTTTTTAATGCAAAATTGAATTTTCAATCGAAAAGTACCTTACAGATTTTTTGATAAAGGGCTCCGTTTTCAAGATATAGCCACCGAAAGTTTGATTTTTGCGATGTATTTGCAGTTTTTCAATTTTTAAAAGTAGTGACCATGAGTGACCGTTTCTAAAAATATATTTTTTTATATTTTTTAAAAATATATTTTTTTTCAGAAAATTTGCCATAACATTGTCTAAGAGACATTGAAGATTTGACCTCGGGTTGCTGAGATAGAGCCGCTTTAAGAAAAAGAAACACGAAAATTGAAGTTTTCTAAGTCTCACCAAAACAACCCACCATTTTCAAATGACATATCTCAGCAAATAATGGTCTGATTATCAATGTTAATACTGAACATTCGTGAAATATCCGATCTTTTCGAAAAAAATATTTAGAAATTAGACTAGCATTTTAAATGGGCGTAATATTCAATGTACTCTTTTAAAATATTAGTCTTGATTTAAAAATGTTCAAAATATTTTTTCGAAAAGATCGAAAAATTTCACGAATGTTTCATGTATTAACATTGATAAGTATTCAGTATTCAGTATTAACATTGATAATCAGACTATTATTTGCTGAGATATGTCATTAGAAAATGGTGGGTTGTTTTGGTGAGACTTAGAAAACTTCAATTTTCGTGTTTCTTTTTCTTAAAGCGGCTCTATCTCAGCAACCCGAGGCCCAATCTTCAATGTCTCTTAGACAATTGTATAGCAAATTTTCTGAACTTCTCAAACAAAATATTTTTTGAAATATTGGTCACTATTTTAAAAAATTGAAAAACTGCAAATATTTCGCAAAAATCAAACTTTTGGTGGCTATATTTTGAAAACAAAGCCCTTTATCAAAAAATCTGTAAGGTACTTTTCGATTGCAAATTCAATTTTGCATTAAAAAATAATGTCAAACTTGTTTTTGCGTGAAACTTTGATTTTTTTCCAAAAATAACTCGGCGGCAGATTTTTGGATCATGTTTCTCTATAGCTTTAAAGTTGCGGAATTTTGTCCCCTAAAACATATCAAAAAATCTCGAAAATCAAAAAATACGTATTTTGGGAAATTGAGTTTTAGTAAAGAAAAGTTGATTAAAAAATCTGCAAAAAAAAATATCCGTGAACCTATTTTTTTCTCAAAAGTCCTCAACAATACCTACAACTTAGCTGAAGACTCCAAATTGATCAGAAAATTCACTCAAAAGTTACAGCTGTTTGAATATTTACATACCATTTTTGTATGGACAGCAGCCAAAATTGTATGGAGACTTGTATGGGTAAACCAATGACGCAAAATAGCTTATTTGGTCGTAGGGAAGCCCATAACAAAGTTTAAGTCAAATTAAAAATACAAAAAATAAAAATGGTCGAAATCGGCCGATTTCGTAGAGAGTTGCTCTTCTAGAAAGTTTTGGGGCTTGCCGATCCAAGAAATTTTGTCCATGACATCAATATTTTATCTCGTAATTTACACCTTCTACGACCAAATTTATAGAAAGCATCTGAGCAAACCTTTAATAATCAGTTTTTTGAACGTGGCAATTCAAGGTTGAGTTGTAGAGAAAAGTGACACTGGGGGCACTTTTAGAACTCTAAAAAACGAACATTTTTAGTTTTTGACAAGTTAATTTGGACTAAAGGGTCAAAAGTCACAGTCATTTTAAGGTAAAAAAAGCGCCAGGTTGCATTTGAAAGAGGAGATCCAGCACTACAAACGCTGAAAAAATCCCAGGGGTATTTTTCTTTAAACTCGAGATATCTTCATTTGAAAAAGTCTAATTTTCAAGGGAAACCCATATGGGACCACCCTAACGAAATCCGGAAGTTGTCTAAATATATGTTTTTGCCCGCTGAATCTAAATCTGCCCTCAGAAATTATCCAAATTGTCAACAAATCGATTTTAGGTCATATTTTTGGATCTCAATGATAATTTTACATGGAAACCCAAAATAGGGTTGAAATTCTTCCCCCGAGTAACACAAACTTTGAATAATATCAGCCTAAAAATAATAACAAAAGTAAAGAATTCTCTCACTTTTCCAAATATATATATTTTTTTCATTGATTGCCGAGCAGGTTTATGTTTGCAACGGCCTGAAAGTTAATTGACAAATTGCTATTTTTCCGTGTATTTTTTTCGATAAGTCCTAATCCTAACCTACAATTTTGCTGAAGACACCAAATCTATAAAAATAAGCCTCATCTCAAGGTACAGATTTTGGAATATTTACATAGAATGTTTCTACCGACATCCTCCAGATTTAAACACAAACTTTAAATCATGAGCGGTCAAACCCTCTGAAAAAATGCAGTCATTTTATTTTTAACTTAGTCAATTAAGTTAAGCGTTTCGCTTTCACTTTTTGTAACAACATAATAAGAAGAATAATTTTTCAATGGTTTTAGCAATATTTGCAGCGACCAAAAAAGATTTGATGATTTTGTCACAACTATAATACAATTTCAATCAATTCAAATTTTGAAAGAAATCAGATAATTTTGTTTCTATATCTAGCTTTTCAAATATCAAAATATATGGATCTTATTTGCAACACTACTTTGTAAATTGGTTTGTGAAAACCCCTGTTTCAAACAATCTTAGATTGCTGATATTATTGTTCACAGCGATAAAGCTTATTTTTCTGAGTACAATGACCCTTTGTAAGGCCACAAAGAGTTTAAAATGGATTTTTAAATCAATTTTGAAAAATTAACCTCGCGGTCCTTCTTGACAGAAAAGCTCCTACGTGACAGCTCGTTCCAAGGGGACCATAGTTGATCCATCGAAAAAATGTTGTCTTGTCAATATATTTTTTTTTTTTGCATTAAAATGAAAAAAAGTGATCAGAAATGGTTTTTAATCGTGTTTTTTACAGTTGTACATAAAAATTGCCATAGGGCTTTAGTACCCAATTACAAAAAAATGGTTTATAGACAGTTGCGTATTTCAATTACAAAAATTTTGGTACCCTAACATGTATAGGTCATCGCTGAAATTTTTAAGTTATCGCCGTTTTAGTGAAAAAAGTCGATTTTTTCCCGTTTTCGTCATTTTCCCATTTTTGCGCGTGGCGCGTCGAAAAACTGAGTTTTTATTTTCAAAAAATCGTATCTCAGAGTATCGAAAACATAACTTCACCATTTTTTTTATGTGTTATGTTAAATTTTCCGAGGAATCCGATAAAAATATTTTCAGACATAGGCTTTTTGGTCCCGAGACCTTCAAAACAGCATTTTAAGTTATCATACGACCTTTTCAAATGTTAAGCTAGATTTTTGAAACTTCTTACTATTTTTCCTAAATAGTCAAACTAATCACCTTTCTTTTGCATCTAAGCTAAAATCGGATGAAATGGCGCAGAGATACGATTTTTTTGAAAAAAATGGTTTTTGCGAAAATCGACGAAAATTGCCATTTTTCGGACCACCCCAACACGGCGTAGGTCACCCTAATGGCAAAACAAAAAATACGGGTCCAATTATATCGGCCAAGGAACCCCCAGAAAATTTTGAGTCCGAGCGGAGAACTTTTTTTTCGAATCATGCTGTTTTCGTGGGGAATACTTTTACTAATCTAATCTAATCTAATCTAATCGAACACAAGCGCAGCCAGTCCGAAGAAAGCATCCTGGAAGAACTTGTGGTTAGATTACGCCCCAAGTTCTTTCTTGTCTATATTAATAATTGCAGTACATCCGAGTTACCCCGAAAATGTATAGCAAAAATTAAAGCGTCCAGGCCTACTGCGTTGCATTAACCGCAGAGACAGATTCTATGAACGGACCACATTTCACAGAATCAACAGGGGCGGAAGGATGCGTGGACATACCGTACCAAACGCTCCGAATAAGTTGGGTGTGGTGTTTTAGAGAAAATTGGCAATTATTTATATTTTTAAGGGGGAAGTGGAAATGGGGAAAATGGGGTTGGGGAAATAGGGATTGGGAAATGAGAAAGTGGGAAAAGGGTAGGAGGGTTATTGAATTTATAATATTATATTATAATAAAGGGGAATATAGTCAATTAGCAAATAATGATGGAAAGCTCTCACCAAGCAAATCTTCAAAAGACACAGCCAGGTGGGGTCCCGATCGTCAGATCCCAGGTTCTTGACAAACAAAAAACAGGCCGATCGGATGAAGTGGAAGTGTTCCTTAGCACCGAAAATCAAATATATCCGGATGCTTCGCTGGTGTTGAATCTGTAGAAGAATATTTTCAACAAGATAATGTGAACTTTTTGCATACAACAGAAAGTTGTTCGGGGTACATTTAAACAATAAATAATAATAAAATGAGAGCACTGTGTCACCAATGAAAAATACAAATATCACCGAATTTCACATCCAGACTCCATCACAATCTCTTGAAACAGCATCCTCCGTAAATGGTTTTGATGTTCATTTATCCGCCTTGGAAGCCATGATCAGTTCCGCTCCGGGAACGGCTCCAGCTAGGTCAACCCTTCCACTTACTTTACACTCACTTCCTACTTCTTGGCAGATTCGAAAAATTCACTTTCAACGGCAACAAGAATCAGAATTCTCTTTCAACACAAAAAATCCTTCTTAAATTAAACAATTTTCAACGGCTCAGTACTTTTTTTGCATTTTCACATAAGAATTTTATAAAAGGAAAAAAAAGGCAAAAATGACGCGGAGTGAAAAAGTTTTCCAACCGTCCGTTTTCGTGGGGAATGCTTTTACAAAAAAAAAGTTTTGAAAATATTAGCCATCGTCGATCATGGCCGTTCATGGTCACCCGCGACAGACACGGACGACGAAACAAAGAGAAACGCAAAAAGTAACTTTTTCAAAACTTTTTTTCGTAAAACCGCGATAACTCGTGATGTTTATAAGCAAACCCCTAATGTTTATATCTCAAATTTTTTGTAATTGTCTGCTCTACAACATTGTATGCTGTCACGAGATATAAAAAAACGGACCTCGGATTCGTGTTTAGGGACAAAAGTTACCCCTTAGGACAAAGTTTCACGCAAATCGAAGAGGGGTCGGGGCAACTGCTGTGTGAGTATTATGTATTATGATTTTAATTTCTGAATAAATCCCACATATTAGAAAAAACTCAGTTTTAACTAAATTTTCAAAATGATTAGCAATTTGAAGCCTTCTACAGTCGTTTCTTGACTTATTTTGCACATTGTGAATGACACATAAAAAACAACATTTTATAAGCTTCCTGAACTGTTATTAAAAAAAATCCTATAAATAACGTCATGATTCGAAATCCGGACACTTAGTACCTGGGTGCAGAATAGTTGTCCGCAAAGCGGCCTCAATTTAGAACTGTCAAAGCGGAACCAATTTACTGTTCGCATAATTATACCAAGAAGTGGCAAGTATTGTGATCGATCTAAAATTTATTTAGTCAGGAATTAAAAAAAATCGATGACTATTGAGGTATTCGAAGTCAAAACATCTTAATAAGAGGTTTGAAATCGAGTTTGGCATAATTCGTCGCTAAAATTTTATAATCGCTATGTCTACAAAATCCATGTTTATGACGCTTTTTAAATGTTAGCGACGAATTATCAATAACTATCAATAGTATTTTCCAAATAATATTGGATACTCCGATATTATCACTACACATCAAAGATACATAATCTCGGAACTTCCATTCGGTTGCTCTTCTGATTCACGAAATTCCACTCACTTTTGACACAATTTTTCATCACGTGGAAAACAAAAAAGGCCTCTTTTGGCCGCCCATCGTTTAGTCTACGAAGAAATAAGTGCGAAGCACTTAATTTTTCATCTAAAACATCAACATCAACAGATCCAAAATGTTTCATAATAATTCACTTCAGCAGCAAAAAATATGTCACGCTTGAGCTTGAACATAGCCTTCTACTTTGTTTATGTTTACAGCTGTAGTGCAGATGTATTAGTGGGGAGCAGTGGGGAGCTTTCGAAAATCACGTTACGCATTCTGTCTTTTCAGCACCCAGCTTAGTACCATAATATTTTTGTTATAGCTGGCAAAAAATCATGTAATGAGTTGGAAATGTAGAAATATCATCAGGATTTAGTATAAACAGTCAGTTTTAAGAGAATGCATGCAAAATATGTCTTTTCTAACAATTTTTCATCAGAATTTTAAAATTAAAATGACTTGTTGTGCTTCGAATCCCGGACACTGATAAAAGTTGATTCGAAATCCGGACACTTTTGATTCGAATTCCGGACACTCGATTTCACTTATGAATTGCACAAATTTGGGAGGAAATTTTAGTGAATGTCATTCTTTAGGTCTCAAGTAAGATGTTAACATCAAAACAATCGATATTTGGTATAAAAAATTGTTAGAATATAAGAAAATCAGGACCAAAAATTTCTGCGTTGCCTTCCCGGTGCTTAGGACGCCTATGAAATATTTCAGTAGAAATGTTTCACAGTTTTAGTAATCACATGATTTAATTTAATTTAATTGTTTTAGCATTGGCCACAGCATCCAAACATATTTGAAATTAAAGTTGATGTTAGAATTCATTAAATAACACAGTTTAGACAATAATTATGCGAACTTATATCCACATAATTGATAAAACAAAATGAAGTGTCCGGGTTTCGAAGCGTCCGGGAATTCGAATCATGACGTTGATGAAGGAATTAAAAACAAAAAGTACCTAAAAACTAAATACCATGTTTGTATGAAATTTGTATGTACATTAGGGTGCCCAGAAATAATGACCCCCTGCTCCATAAGCAAAAATTGTTTTTTTTTGGGTTATTTTAAGCATCTGTGCAAATTTTGAGCGAAATTGGTTGAGATTAACCCATTGATACCCGAGTTGGTTGAAAAAATGTTTTTCATGCAAAAAATGCCTTTTTAAATCGCTAATAACTTTTCAGGATCGAATTTTACGGCTTTGGTGCGTTCTACAAAGTTGTAGAGCATTAAATTTTCATCAATTAAATTTTTCATCAATGGGTAAATGTTGACCGATTTTGCTCATATTTGACCCAGAGTCCTAAAATAGCCCAAAAAATAATATTCAGCTTGTGGAGCGAGGTTTTTTAGGAAAAGTCCCATATCTGGGCATCCTAATGTACATGGCCTTATGACAATTTGTATGTACAACAGTTAAAGACACGATAAAAAACTATTTTACTGATCATTTTTTTTTTAATTTCAATGCAAAATATTAATTGACGAAACAACATTTTTTCGATGGATCAACTATGGTAGAACCTTTTCTGTCAAGAAGGGCCGCGAAGTTAATTTCTAATGTTGATTTAAAATCCATTTTAAATCCTTTGCGGTCGTACAAAAGGTCATTGCACTCAGAAAAGTAAGCTTTATCGTTGTGAACAATAATATCACAGATTTAAGCTCAATTTTAGGACTCAACTGTGTTCTAAAATTAAACTTAAATTGCTGATATTATTGTATATTTAACGACATTTCACTCTTTGAAGCAATGAAAAGCTAAGAAAATTTATTATAAGTCGCTTTTGAAAGAAGCGATCACCTTTTTTCCTGAAAACTGTGTTCTAAAAACACGCCGTGATTTAATCCTTTGTAAAAAAACTGAGTTTGTTTTATTTGAACTGGTGTTGAAGTAGACAAAAAGCTTTATTAGAAATTAAAATCAAACCGTGAAACAATCTACTACAAAAAAATAAAAAGAGACTTGCATTGGAAAATAGCAAAACAATCGTTGCTCTGTTAAGCAAATTACCTGAACCCCAGAAGATTGTTATCAAAATTCTGCTTCCCTCCAACTCTATTCCCCAACGAAACATCACTCTGCCAATCTACCTGACGTTATGAATATTTCTGCAAATTGTTCCGGAACCATCCTCGAACGAAATCCAATCCCAACTCCGAACGGATAACGATCGATTTTGTCAAGAGCAGGGGCACTTCTTTCAAAATTCAGCATCATCATTTCCCACTGGAGACCTGCAGTTGCCGCCGTTGGCCAGGTGGTCTGCAACGTTTCCCGGAAGGTGGGGGTGGGAATAAAAATAGCACCGCATGGCAGGCGGCCATTTGTCCAGCAGGATGCGCCCTAATTTAGTACCCCGAGAGTGCAGCCAGCAAGGACGACGACGACTAAAACTATTGGTTGGGTGGTACATTTTGCATCAGCTGTGCTATTCGTTATGTAATTGGCCAATTTGTGCAAAACCCCCGAAACAGATGGCGTTCTGAGCGGCTCGGATGAAGTGCCCTCCAATCAGTTACAATTTTAAGGGACTGCGAGAAATCAGTTCGGATAGAAGCGAGATAGTTGGTATTACTATTTTTCAAACTTTTTTCCTCGTTTTCACCTCGGCGCTCAAAAAATAAACTGAACCGTGATAATCGTCTTCACATAAGTGCCCAATTACCTCACCTGAGCACATATCCACTTTGCTGCCAATCGGAAAACCATCATAAAAAAACGCTGCTCACTGTTTTTACTGTTTTTCTTTATCTTTCCTCCGAAACTGGCCACTTCAGCCCTCGCCAGGTGAAGATGAGCCGAACGGAAATGTGCCGACACACTTGAGAGCTGGTGGAAAATTGCCATGCAGCAAAAAAAACGAAAAGAAAATGGCGCTTCGCGGAGTTGGCTTTTATGTCTGGCCACAATAAATAAATGCCAAGTACCCTCACTGCCAAGTGCCCCTCGCCTGTTTATTTGGCTATACGGTGTCGCTTCTTGCCGAAAAGAAAATGCTCACAGAACGCTAGTGCGAGGGCAGAGGCAGCGACGGCCATAAAACCCGCCACAAATCGACCAAACCGGTGCCTGGTTTATCGATCGGCTAAAATTTATAGTTTTTCGAATCGACACTATTGGCACCTAACGGTACTGTAAGAGGGAAGGAGTATTTTTTATTGTATAACACTCCTTCTTTCTCATTTTAAAAGTCGTTCTGTGGGTCCTGAAACGTGACAAACTTAAATTATTTTTTGTTGGAAAACCCCTTTGATTTGACACTTCAGCTGAAAGATGGAAATCTATGAGCTAATTAAAGCAACAATTTCTTAAAACTAAATATGATTAAAACATTGTTGTTATTATTATGGAACCCTAAAAGATACAAAACAAATGTGGGTTTTTTTTTTTTTTTTTTTGAAAAGTTCCAATAAACCATGTTTTTAGTTTTTGCTTTTTGAGTGTTTTTAAATACCCCTGACTCGAGGCGGTTTCAAAAACACCCAAGAAGTAAAAACTGGAATTAGGTTTATAGGACCTTTTTAAAAAAAAACTCCAGAAATGAGCCATTCTCTACGAAATCGGCTGATGTTGATCATTTTTTTTTAGTATTTTTTTAATTGGCTCAAACTATGTGGGTCTAATTATTTCGGCCAAGAATGAATGCCAAATTTGAGCCAGATTGGAGAACTTTTTTCGAGTCATGCTGTTTTCGTGTAGAGTAACTGAATATTCGAAAATCTGTAACTTTTGAAGGAATTTCTGATCGATTTTGTGTCTACGACAAAGTTGTATGTATTGATAAAGACTATCAAGTAAAACTAGGTACACGGAAAAAATGCTCATTTTTTAAATAGATTTTTTATACAAAAAAAATCAACTTTCCAAAACAAATATGATTTTTTGAAAAAAAAGATAAATTATTATTTGGAAAAAATATATTTTGTAATAAAAAAAAAAAGAACAAAAAACTATATTTCAGTTTTCAATGTAAAATCATTTGCAATCGAAAAGTACTTTACAGATTTTTCGATAAAGTGCACCGTTTTTAAGCTCTAGTCACTTTTAGTTTAATTTCAACTGGAAAAAACTCGCTTTAATTTTTTTTAAAGTGCTCATTTGTTAAAAATATGTTTTTTTTAAATTTCATTAGGCTGATGCAAATATTTTTAAAAGTTTTTGTCTCTCGGCTCTGGCCGGAGTCGAGGGGGGGGGGGGGCAAAAAAATAAAAAAAATATAAATATTAAAATAACATGCCATAGTTTCAACATTTGCATGGAAAAAGTGTTTTAAAATGTTATTTACACTAGTTCAGTTGTTTTGCAATAAAAGTTTTCAAAAAATGTAAAATTTGACGAAAACAAAAAAAATAGCAAAAAAAACAAACTTTAGCGATAGTAGACACCGAAAATTTTCAAAAATTCAAAAGATTTTTAAATCAACCCAAACATGCTAAAAATGATTCTAAACGCAGGGGAATTCATTTTAAATTGATTTTAACTAATTGCACTTAAATTTTCATAAAAATATTGAAGTTTTTTGAAAAAATATTTTTTTGCCCCCTGATTTTTCGTGCCAACATTGAAGGGGGAGGGGACAAAAACTTTAAATAAAATTTGTACCAGCCTTAAATTTCCAATAAAATTGCCCAACAGACATGGAAGATTGGACCAAAGAAGGGCCAAACATTCAATATTACGCCCATTTGAAATGTTAGTCTTCATTTTTAAATATATTTCAAAAATTTGTTACCACTCGTAAAGAGAGTGAATTCCACACAATTAAAAAAAATGCAATGGCAGTCCTTGGTTTTAATATAATGATAGCAGTTCTCTACCAAATCGGTTTTTTTCAATTTTTATTATTATTTTTTTAATCCGGCTGAAACTTTTTTCGGTGCCTTTGGTATGCCCAAAAGAAGTCATTTTGCATCATTAGTTTGTCCATAAATTTGGCAGCTGTCCATACAAAAATGATGTACGAAAATTCAAGAATCAGTATCTCTTGAAAAATTTTTTTTATCGATTTGGTGCCTTCATCAAAGTTAGAACTACGCTGAAAAAAAATTATGCACGGTGAAATTTTTATGGTGTTTTTTTATTTCATTTTTGTCATTAAAACTTGATTTACAAAAAAAAAACATTATTTCTCATTATTTTTATTTTCTGATATATTTTTTATGATATTTCCAAAACGGACAAAAAAGCTTTGACCGACTTATGATTTTTTGAATGAATACTAATTGTTTTCAAAAAAAATCTAAATATTGTTCGCAAAAAAAAATCAATTAAATTTTGTGATGCAAAATCGAATTTGCCATCATAAAGTACTTAAAAAAATTGATAAAGTGCACCGTTTTAAAGTTACAGTCATTTTTATGTAACTTTTTTTGAAAATAGTCGCAGCTATTCGTTTTTTTTTTAATAAGTGCCCATGTTTACCTACTTTGAAGTATCAAAAACAGGAAAATTGATGTTTATCTAAGTCTCACCCAAACAATCCACCATTTTCTAATTCCGATAACTAGGCAACTAATGGTCCAATTTTCAATGTTAAAATATGAAACATTCGTGATATTTTCATATCGATTTCATAGCGATCTTTTCGAAAACAATATTTTCAATTTTTTATAATCAAGACTAACACTTCAAAAGGGCTTACATTCAATATAACGCCCTATTGAAATGTTAGCATAGATTTAATTTTATTGAAAATAACGTCATGATTCGAAATCCGGACACTTAGTAGCTTATCATTTTTGTTATAGCTGGCAAAAAATCATGTAACAAGTTGGAAATGTAGAAATATCATCAGTATGTAGTATAAACAGTCAGTTTCAAGAAAGTGCATGCAAAATATGTCTTTTCTAACAAGTTTTCATCAGAATTTTAAAATTAAAATGACTTGTTGTGCTTCGAATTCCGGACACTGATAAAAGCTGATTCGAAATCCGGACACTTTTGCTTCGAATTCCGGACACTCGATTTTACTTATGAATCGCACAAATTTGGACTGAAATGTTAGTGAAAGGCATTATTTAGGTCTCAAATAAGCTGTTAACATCAAAACAATCGATAGTTTATATAAAAAATTGCTAGAATTTAAGAAAATCGAAACCATAAATTTCTGCTTTGCCATCCCGGTGCTTCGAACGCCTATGAAATATTTCAAGTGAAATGTTTCGCATTTTTGGTAAACTTATAATTTTATTGTATTTAATTGTTGTGGCACTAACTACAGCGTTCAAACAAACTTTAAATAAAAGTTGATGTTGGAATTCATCAAATAACACAGTTTTGACTTACATAATGCGAACTTATATCCAAATAATTGATAAAACAAGATGAAGTGTCCGGGTTTCGAAGCGTCCGGGAATTCGAATCATGACGTTATCGTATTCGAAAAGATGGGAAAATTTCACGAATGTTTCATATTTTAATATTGTAAATCGGACCGGAAAAAGTTTCAGCCGGATTAAAAAATACAAAAAAAAACGAATGACCGAAATCTCAGAGAACTGCTCATAACGAAAAAAACGATATGAAATGCATTCTTCACCGGTATCTTAAAATCATTTGCTGTTCAAAAAAATCTATGAGTTTAAATGATTATTTTAAAAAAGAACCCCTAAATAGGATCAGAAATCAACATTTTGACAATTTTGTTTATTTTGATATTAAATATGTCTTTATCGAACTTTCTTATCATAATTTCATTTCATTTACATTCTAAGTGGTATGGCTAAATGCTCTTCATCTTTGTTATATTTTTCGTTTTATTATTAACTGTTCACATTCATTTATTTATTTCAAATTGTTTTACCTTTTGTGCATTGAATCGAATACATTTGGGTAAAAAAAATAACTTTAATGACTAATCCTAATTTAAAACTAAAAAAAAAGTTAATTCATTGAAATAGGTATTCAAAATCATTAGAACGAGTAAACTACGAACTGCATTTTAAGATAAATCCTCCAAACGTTCTTACTTGTACCTGGCGAGTTTTGCATCCACGCAGTGTTGTTGTCATCTCGATGAAAATGTTCAGAAGTTCTTGTGGTGAAAACAGGTCACTGCTACCTTCATCCGTTGATGCTGGTTGGTTTTCCATCGGTTGCTGACTGAAGCCAGGAGGTGTTGTATTCTCTGCAACTTTTTGCCGCTGATTCAACGGCAATGGCTGCAGATTTGGAACCACTCGAACAGATCCCGCTTCAGGTGACGCCAAAGCAGGAAAATCCACGTCCGTGAATGCTGGTAGTGTTTTGCGACGATTTGGTTGGTGCCTCGTCGTCGCTTGCTGCCGAATTTTCACAAACTCAGCTCGTTTTGGGCAGCTTCGATTCTTGGTCGAATGGTTGCCGCCGCAGATGAAGCATTTGGCTTCGATGTTCTCGTTGATTGTTTCGCAAGCTTGAGTTTTGTGCTTACCTCCGCAGATTGCACAACGACTCATGATGAAACAGTTCCTTCCACCATGCCCAAACTGCAAACAGTTTGAACATTGTGTCACGTCACGGTGCACTGGACGATACATTCCCATGTCACGATGATGTTGAAAATCGCCCGAACTGCTTTCAGCTCAGAAGGCGTTGTCGATCCTTTCTCGAGATGAACCAGGTACAGTTGATCACGATACTTGATGTCCTTGTTGTGTCTCGTCATCTTGAAGACTTCGATCACGTTCAACTTCAGAGTTTTGAGCTCTTCTTTCAGCACACTCACATCCATGTCGTACAGGCCTCGGAGGACCTGTTTCATGGGGCGTTTACCTGGATCGTCATGGCTGTAGTATTCAATCTTTGTGTTGTTCAGGAAATCCCGAACGTAGTTGTAATCCTTTCTGGTAGGTAGAAGAATTTTGAGTCCATCAGCACACAAGCGAATGGAAGCTCGTAAAGCAGTGTTTCTCAACCGGTGAGGAATTCCCCCCTGGGGGGAATTTGGTCATTCTAAGGGGGGAATGAGGGTTCATTAGATATTCAATATCTTAAATCACATTATTCGCAATTTTCAGTTTCTTTGATTAGTAATAACAACATTTGTTTTTTCCCAAAACATAATTAATAAAGTTTCAATTTCTGTGAATTTTTACATTTCTTGAAACAATAAAATGAATTTTTGAATATTTCTCAGGCATTTGTATTTTTTTGGACACAAGCAGATTTTTTTGCTGGTTTCTGTGAGATTTTTGTACACTTTTTAATAAGAACAATTTTTTGAAAAATAATTGGAAATTGAAAAAAAGAGTTTTAAAAATTTATTAAGATTGTTTGAATTCTTCACATTTTTTAAAGTAATCTGTCTTCTGCCGCAGATAATTATGAATTTTATTTAATATTTGTACATATTTTATAATTGTAATTATTATTTGTAATTTAAACGAAAAGTAGTCTAGAATAGTGGCTTTTCTTGTTCAAGAAAAATTGATTATTTCAACAATCAATCAACAAAATCAAACCTGCGTTGTTTGTTAGTTTTTTTTTTATTAATATAAAACGTTTTCAAATACCTACTATTGTTTTTTTGCGTAATTTACACATTAATTTGTTATGAAAATTGTAATATTTTTGCAAACCTTAAAAAGATGGAATTATATTTGTTTATTGATACCAGTATATTAAAAAAGGGGGAGGGGGGGATGAAGTCCTTGCAAATCAGTCAAGGGAGTAATGGATCGCAAAAGGTTGAGAAACACTGTCGTAAAGCACCAGATTTGATAAATCCGGTCAGCCACTTACGATGTTTTCACAAAAATGGGTGGCAACTTTTCCCGTCGTTCAAATTCTTCCTTCTCACTGACGTCCACAGGAAGGGTAGCAAACTAGTTTCCAGATGAGATTTGAGCGTCCTTGCTCAAACTACCTGGCTTTGTAGATAGCGCTTCGGCATTCATTAGCTTCTTCAAATCTGCCGATCCTGCTGATGAGGACCGCTTCTTTTTCTTGCCGTTAGGCATTTTTTGCACTTTTTAGCACTTTTTTTTGGTGTGAGAGGGACGCACGTCTGACTCGCTTCTCTGTCAATCGCAGACGACAATTTTGTTTAATTTTAGTAGAAGTTGAGGATTTCGTTAGGGCGGTACCATGCACTTCTCAGTTGAAATTAAGACATTTTATAATATAAATACCTCGAGTTTAAAAAAATACACGAGATTCTTTTTGAGTTTTAACCCAGCTGTTTACTTAACTCAAATTGGCAATATGTTTAAAATATGTTTTCAAAAGAAAGTATTTGTGAGCTCTTATAGTAATCCGATGATCACTTTTCTCTTGATCTGAACCCAGAATTTCCACGTTCAAAAAACTTATTTACGAGGGCTTTTTCTGATGTTTTTGGCAAAACTAATTGTGAAGGTGTAAATTGCGAAACAAAATTCTGGTGTCTTAGGCAGGCATGCACTCAGCTTGTTCTGGTTGGCATGTTTTTGGCATGTCCAATAACATATTGAAAAGTGAATTTCATAAACACGCTGCATACAAAAATAATAATTTTTGTATGGAAATTGTCTACGGGGGGTTTGAGATTTCCAAAAAAGTGTCCACGTGGCTTATAGATGGTCCCTAAGCTTTAAAACTAAAACAAAATTGGCAAATTTGTGCTTTCTCTGATGTATTAAAATGTTTGACAAATAACACTTTTCCGAAAAAAAATAATAACTTTCCAAAATATAATTTAATTTTCAGTTTCAAAATCCTCGTTATGAGTAAAACTGATGAGTAAAACTGAGTAAAAGTATACAATTACATTCAAATTCCAAGGAGGGAGCTTACTGTCACTCTGGGTAGGCAATTTGCACAGCTCATCACGGCTTTCCAGCAACTCGACGCACAGGGGGACGGTGCATTTAATTAAGCTGTCAATCAAATTCAATAAACTTTCAAATAGAACACAAATCACTTAGAGTTTGTGCCGGGTGATTGAGTGGTGGACTCCGGCCTGGGCTCGCGGCACCCTTGGGATGCAATTACACGCTGGATTGTATTAGAATACTTGTTTAGTGGTGCTTCCCCTGCGTATTTTTTTTATTTTTTTCTTTGAAAATTTAGGAATAAGAAAAAAATGTTCGAATTGATAACAATCATTTGCTAATTAACATTCTGCTTGTCAGTGACGCAAATGTGAGTAAAATTGACATTAATTCAACCCACCCAACACCGTTGATAGTGGTCAGTATCCCAAATAGTGGTAAACTGTGTTTAGGCTTAGTTTAAATAACCAACCCCACACCCCTTCGAATGACCCACCAATGACCACACCAACCAATTCACTACAGTTAGTCACTATCGTGATTGTTTGTTGATTTTGGTGGGTGTGAAAGCTCTGGTTAATCCTCTCCGATATGGGCGCGTTTGGCTTTTTGGGCCCCTATTTTACCCTTCTTCCCTATTTTGCGTGCATCCTTTTTGCGAGGAATTTAAATTAAAATCCCCGTGATAAATGGCCGGTTGGTCGTTTAAAGTGGTATTTGCGCCGTGGCGTGGTGTGACGGGTGACCGATTAGCTTTGGTGTTTGCTCTGTAAATTGCACGTGGCCGGATAAACGAAAATAGTATGCTTTACGAGCCCCGGCGAGGTTTGGTTTGTGGTGGGGGTGGCTTTAATATTTACGCAGTTTTTTGTGTTGTTTTTCTCTCTACTGATTGTGACATTGATGCTGGTGCGTCATATTATGCGGATGATTAAATTATGATTTAAGTTTAATTCCATTGGAAACACTTTGAACCTGTAATTAATATTGGCAGTTGCGATGCTGCGATCAGGCAGAAAATGATAAGAGTTTAGTGATTTTTTCGGCTGATAAATACCTGACGGCAGTTTTAGTTATTGAAATTGAGTTCAGCATACATCTATGAAGTTTTAATTAAATTTTAATACTTAAAACGTTAATATATAATATTAGTGAGCATTTAAGGGTTAAAATTTTATTTTTATCGAATTCCTTGGACAATTTTCTATAAAAAGCAATCTGTAGAAAGTCTTTTGCTCAAGTATTTGCAAAGTTATGATTAAACGAAAAAAAAGTTTTTTAGAAAATCGTCAAAAAAGAGGGATATTCAGATCACCACCAAACTTGGAATTTCTGTTATCTATCAATAGATGGACGTTCCCTCCAAGCCTGGTCCAAATCGGTGAAGGTCTTTTCTATTTCTATAATCGGCCTATCAGCACTTTGATCATAAATTAAAGCTTTCATAAAATGTTTTTGACTGTTCCAAAGTAATAAACAGCTCAAATAAAAGTTAGCAAGCAACACTCCATTGTCGATTTATCTGAAAATGTTGATTTGATAGCGGAAAACAACAAAAGTGATTAGAATTGGTCGAACGGCTTAGACGGATTAAAATGGGTATATTTCCCCTATCCTTTACTTTTTATGTTAAAATAAAAAATAGGGAAGAAGTAATTTGTGTTATTGTTTCTTATTTTGTTTTGGCGCTCTTTGTTTTGATTTAAAAGGTCATGATTTGAGGACCCACAAGGAACTGATGTTTAAATTTCCTATTTATATTACAAAAATTGTTACCAATTGCATCTTATTATTACTCCTAAGAAGTTTAAAACCGAGTAAATTCTTCAATAAGATTTGCCAAAAAGTAGGAAAAACTGATTAAAACATCGTTTATCTAGAATTTTTTTTAAATAAAATTGCCCAAACCTGAAAAAAAATCGAGGGGCTAAGAAAATTTAAAAAAAATGCCTAAGAAACATTGAAGTTTGGACCTCTGGATGCAGAAACACAGCAGAAAAATATACAGAGAGACGAGAAAATACAAGTTTTTAAGTCTCATCCAAACATTCCTACATTTGGTCCAATTCCCAATGATGGCAAATTTAACATTTGAGAAGGTTTTTAATCTATTCGAAAAAAATATTTTTCATAATTTGGAATCAAAACTTACATTTAAAATATGCTTAACATTCAACATTATTATATTATACAATATTTACATTGAAAACTGAAGTAAAAAAATACTAATTATACAAATTTCTTTAATAGCATCATTTTGCTAATCATGCCTAAAAAATTAACTTTTCTCAGAAAGCTCGTTGACCCACCTTCATGTATACCTGTCGTGTCAGAATCGGAAACTGAAAAAATGCCTATGTGTGTATGTGACCAAAATTCTCACTGAGATTTTTCAACACTAGCTCTACCAATATCTCAGGAATTTCGTATGTTGAAAAATTAAACATTTCGAAAAAAATATTATTTAAAATTTGGAAGCAAGATTAACATTTTAAATGGACCAAACAAACAAAGTTATATCAATATGAACATTAAAAACTGAACTAATAAAAATACTAATGATTCTTATTTTTCCATTATTTCCATTCCATTCCAAAAATAAATCTCCATGCTTCTCTATGGCTTAAAAGTTTGGGGTTTATGTCCCCTGAAACGTGTCAAAACAATTTTGTAAATAAAAAAAGGATATTGGGTAATAGTTTTTTTTTTGTAAAAAATAGTTAATTTCAAAATCGGAAAAAAAATCCATGTGCCTATTTTTTTCTGAATAATCCTCATCCATACCTACAACTTTGCCGAAGGCACCAAATCGATGAGGACATTCCTTCAAATGTTACGATTTGCGGATATTTACGTTCCATTTTTGCATGGGCAGCAGCCAAAATTGTTTGGAGCCTTTTACGGATGAACCAATGACACAAAATGGTTTGTTTGGAAGGACCCAACAAAGTTTGAACAAAATCAAAAAATATAAATAAAATTTATTTCCGGTTTTGATGGAGAATTGCTCAGGGGCACGTTTTTCATGCATGTAATATTTTTAAATCGTTGATAAATTTTCAGGATCGAGTTTTACAGCTTTGGCATGTTCGACAAAGAATATTAAATTTCCAATAAGAATCTCACTTTTGAGAATAATTTGATGGAAGTAGCGCTCCCTGCAGACAAACCCGTAAGAAACTTCACTCTTGAGTATCAATGGGATATGTTGACAGATTTTGCTCATATTTTAGGGAAAAGTTGCCCCAACTCCTCTTCGATTTGCGATAAACTTTGTCCATGAGGAAAATTGAGATTTTTTCTTCGTTACAAGCTTTCTTATAATACAAACTTTTGTTTTGATCCAAACAACACTTCGATCAACTGAGACTTAAAACTACACCTATTTGATCAATCCATCGCAAATATTAATGTGTACCGCAAACACTCTCCATCAACATTAAATTTAATTAAATTGCAAAATTTTGTAAGTGTTACACACTCAAGCACACGAAAGCTAAACAAAACCTTACCCGCCGGGTTTACCACAACTACAAAACCATAACACCCAGTGAACAGGCTTGCCACACGTACAGATATTTTTGGCACATACCAAACGCTCAATCAAGTATAACTTTAAAGAAAAACATTTTTATCAAAAACTAAACAAGTAAAAAGATGCAAAAAATGTTTATCTTTTTAGTGCAGTTTACAAAAACTACTCAAGTGTATTTTAACTGTAAAAATACTTCGTTTGAGTGTTTGGTCTGTGCCAAAAATATCTGTACTTGTGGCAACGCTGCCAGTGAACCCTCAAAGTGCGCAGTATTATCAAAACAAGAGCCTCTGAACCAGAGGGCGGCGCGTTGCACAATTTAGGCGAAACAAAACAAGTGCGGTCCAGGGGTCCGATGTTTGGCCAAACCGGGGGGTGCGCGTTGAATATTTCCAAGTAAATTGGTTTACATTTATCGGTGGATTTATGGTGCTGCAGAAGCTTGGTGGTGTGGATGTTGTGGCAGATGCCAAATGTTTACTATTGAGTGTATTTGTAGAACTTTTTTTTATGAAAGATTTGATGTCCCTTTTTAGGGGATAATCAGGTCATTACAATATTTTTCAAGAACAATTTAAACGAAACATGACAGCAACAACTGGTTTTATACGTTATTTTATTTGTAAGATTGAGACCATCGTAAAAAAATTAACACGAGGTGCATAGAAACATTATAGCCTTTTTGACAGCACCGAGCCATTGGATTTAATTGTAAAAAATCATATTTTACTTGATTTACATAAAATTTGAGAAATTAAAATAACTTGTTTGAGTTGTGTATTTTTCAAAAACGAGACCAAATTTTACAGACAGCTGTTCACAAAAGTACTGAATTCCCCGAACCACTTCAGCGTAAAATGCAACATGTTTGTTTATGAAAACTGCACCCACCAAATTTGTGCGTGAGTGCTGTGGCACGTGCCCGTGACTCTCGGAAAGCGACCCTTGCCACGAAAAGCTCCTGCCAAAATCAACATAATCATATAACACTAACAAACACACACACACCTTTTTGCATCCTCATCTGCAGAAACACCAGAGTGAGTATTATTTTATCGGTCATGTGTCGCACATACACACACACACACACACACACGCAAACACAGCGAAACAATGTCACGCAGTTCATTGTTATTAGCACTGGTGGCGGTGGTGGCATGTGGATCGATATGACAACCCCCGTGGCGACGTGATTCTGCGTGACCCGTGCGTGATTTTCGTCGGAATTACGAGATTCATCTCCAACTGCGATGGGGGCTTCTATGGAGTTACGGTGACAATTGTTGCACAAGGAAAGGCTTTTTTGTTTGATTTTGCAACAAAGTATATAGAGAAATATACAACTTGGCGCTATTGTGACCTATTTCCATCACTGTACTAAAGCTTATGTTAAAGATATGTTTTATATTTTATCAATTGGAAACGATGCATGGAAACTTTAGTTCAATGACAAATCACTAAACAACCCAGTACATTAACCTCTAACCCAAACCGAAATATCATCTCAGTTAATTGAATGTTAGACACAACAACTCGTCTCATGAAAAACAGGGGAAAAGCACCTAATGTCAACTCATAAGCATTTTGAAGTTTGAATACATTTTAAATCTAGTTTTAAAATGGCTTAAATGCAGTTAAATTAACAAAATGCATTCTTAACCTGCCAAAGATACAAGCTTTTCCACTATATTTGAACAAACGCCCCGAAATAAATATATCCACACACTAAACAACCCCAAATGAGACGACCAATCTTGTGGAAAAAATGTTGATACTGTGGCGAGAGCGAAACTTATTTAATTACATATTGATGAGTCTCTCTGTCAGCTATTCTAGTACGATGACCGACTCTATTTCGGGGAGCATTGACCAGCAGCCGCAGCCCCAAACACTGACAATATTAGTCCTTTTTTCGACTCCATTTTGGCAGCACCGCTTTGTCACTAGGAGAATTGCGATACAATTTTCGATAATTGATTTCTGTTACTAATTAGAAAATTCAATTAAACATCATTATTGCGATAGTAAAAGGGTGACAACTCAAAAGCCATTTTTAATTTTTTAAATAAAAGGCATTTTCCACCCAATATATGCACGCAAATTCTCAAAAAATATGTATCCACACACGACCATAAATAAACCTTCTTTTATAAATTCGAAACAACTACTGAATTTCAAACCTTGAGTCTGCTTAGAAAACCCCATTAAACAAATAAATGAAAACGGTTTGAAATTATTATTTAAAATTATGTTTTCTAAATGTATCTTTCAAGCTAAAGGTTTGAAATAATATCTGCCAACTGTATAAAATACTTTCAAATTTACCAGATTTTTATGTAGGTGTTGTAATTTTCCACAAAGTTGATTTTATGATGTAATTTTACATCACATTAGACTGAAAAGTGACGTTACACAAGAAAGCGGCAAGTTTATAATTTTTCAATGGTATTATCATGGATTTAGTTGGTAGCTGGATTTTCTGGCATCTTCTCACGGTCATTGGAAACGGTCGTGGATAGACCTAGGGGTTCTCAATTGGAGTGAAAATGTTCAAGTTTAAGAAAAAAAATATGGATTGAAATTTTGATTTTTAACCACTTCTCCAACATTAGGGTTAATTGTATGTTCAAACAAATTTTTTATTCAGTCGGAAAAATATTATTTTCCTTGCAAAAGTTTCGTTTTTAATCACATGATCACCCCTAATTCTGGCTCGATGCCGCCATCACGCGACCGCGTGCTCCGTTTGTTTGTCAACAAAGCTGCAGCTGGATGGTGAGACGAAGTGAGAGAGAGAGAGGTTTTGACATTTTAATGCTCGCATCTGGCCCGCAGCCTATTTCGTCGGTCGTTGAGCCGACGGTCGTTTCCAACGACCGAGTCCAGCAAGGTAGTGATCGTACAATAATATTCCCAGATTTAATTTTACAATTTTTAACTGTGTATCCCGTTGCAAGTTTTATTTCAAGTTTTTGCCTTGCTAAATTTACCTAAAAATCGAGAAGAAAACATAATTGAAAATTTCATTTAAAAAAAAAATTCAGAATACATCATCAAATTCAGGCCAATGCAAATTTTATTACAAGTTTTTGTTCCCATTCAAGATTTGCTCAAAAAATCAAATAAAGTACTTTTTAACTTTTTGCAGATTTTGAGTTTTGGGATCATAGATCGAAAAAAAAGTAAAACATAAAGAAGAAATTTTTTTCAATGAATTCATTAAATTTTGTTAATTTTCAGTACAACCATTACATAAATAATAATTAAGAGCAATTCTCTACAAAACCGGCCGATTTTGACCATTTTTATTTTTTGTATTTTTTGATTTTGCTCAAACTTTGTGGGGGCCTTCCCTATGACCAAAGAAGCCATTTTGCATCATTAGTTTGTCCATATAAATTTCCATACAAATTTGGCAGCTGTTCATACAAAAATGGTACGTAAATATTCGAAAATCTGTAACTTTTGAAGGAATTTTTTGATCAATTTGGTGTCTTCGGCAAAGTTGTAGGTATTGTTAAGGACTATTTAGAAAAAAATAGGCACACGGAAAAAAAAATTTCCCGATTTTTTTATTAACTTTTTTTTCACAAAAACTCAAATTCCTAAAATACGTATTTTTTGATTTTCGAGATTTTTTGATATGTTTTAGGGGACAAAAATCCGCAACTTTTGAGCTATAGAGAAACATGGTCAAAAATTCTGCCGCCGAGCTATGATTTTTTGAAAAACTGGTGATTTTTGGAAAAAATCGAAATTTCATACATAAAATTTTTTTGACCTCATTTTTTAATGCAAAATTGAATTTGCAATCGAAAAGTACTTTACAGATTTTTTGATAAAGGGCTCCGTTTTCAAGATATAGCCACCGAAAGTTTGATTTTAGCGAAATATTTGCAGTTTTTCAATTTTTAAAAATAGTGACCATTTCTAACATTTTTTTTTTAAATTTCAGAAAATTTGCTATAAAATTGTCTAAGAGACATTGAAGATTGGACCTCTGGTTGCTGAGATACAGCGGCTTAAAGAAAAAGAAACACGAAAATTGAAGTTTTCTAAGTCTCACCCAAACAGCCAACCATTTTCTAATGACGATATCTCAGCAATTAATGGTCCGATTTTCAATGTTAATACATGAAACATTTGTGAAATTTTCCGATCTCTTCTAAAAAAATATTTTGAAAAAAATTAAATCAAGACTAACATTTTAAAAGGGCCAAACTTTGAATATTATGCCCATTAAAAATGCTAGTATTGATTTAATTTTTTTCAAAATATTTTTTTCGAAAAGATCGGAAAATTTCACGAATGTTTCATGTATCAACATTGAAAATCGGACCATTAATTGCTGAGATATCGTCATTAGAAAATGGTGGGCTGTTTGAGTGAGATTTAGAAAACTTCAATTTTCGTGTTTCTTTTTCTTTAAGCCGCTGTATCTAAACAACCTGAGGTCCAATCTTCAATGTCTCTTAGACAATTTTATAGCAAATTTTCTGAACTTTTAAAAAAAAATATTTTTAGAAATGGTCACTCATGGTCACTATTTTTAAGAATCGAAAAACTGCAAATATTTCGCTGAAATCAAACTTTCGGTGGCTATATCTTGAAAACGGAGCCCTTTATCAAAAAATCTGTTAAGTACTTTTCGATTGCAAATTCAATTTTGCATTAAAAAATGAGGTCAAAAAAATTTTATGTATGAAATTTCGATTTTTTCCAAAAATCACCAGTTTTTCAAAAAATCATAACTCGGCGGCAGATTTTTTGACCATGTTTCTCTATAGCTCAAAAGATGCGGATTTTTGTCCCCTAAAACATATCAAAAAATCTCGAAAATCAAAAAATACGTATTTTGGGAAATTGAGTTTTAGTGAAAAAAAAGTTGATAAAAAAATCTCCAAATTTTTTTTTCCGTGTACCTATTTTTTTCTAAATAGTCCTTAACAATACCTACAACTTTGCCGAAGACACCAAATTGATCAAAAAATTCCTTCAAAAGTTACAGATTTTCGAATATATACGTACCATTTTTGTATGAACAGCTGCCAAATTTGTATGGAAATTTATATGGACAAACTAATGATGCAAAATGGCTTCTTTGGTCATAGGGAAGGCCCCCACAAAGTTTGAGCCAAATCAAAAAATACAAATAAAATCCATTTCCGGTTTTGGTAGAGAATTGCTCTTAAGCATTTTATGATACATTTTACTGCAAAATTTTGAAATGGTTTTGATTTTTTTTTATAAATTCATTTTTAGTATTTTAATTCTATTTATTCTATTTATTATAGTTATATCTTTCTTTTAATGGTATTAAAACTGCTTTACGACCTCTAGTCCTTTTTTTGCAATGATTATTGTCCAATCACATTTTGAATTTAAAAAAGTTTTTGTTCATATATTTTTAAAGCTTTTTCCACAACAAAATGTGTCAAAAAATATCTTAGGACAAACAAAAAATACTTGTTTTTACATCTAAAAACGTTTTATTCAAAACATTTTTACCTAAGGGAGCGTTCTTATACTACGTAACGCAAAAAAAGATTTTTGGACCCTCCCTCCCCTTGTAACAAAATTTCCATACAAATTTCAAAAAAAATGTCTGAAGCGTAACACGGCCTTCGCCCCCTTCCCCCCCTCAACTGCGTTACGTAATAAAAGAACGCTCCCTATGTCACATAAAGCAAGTAAAATCATCAAACGCTACATTTACTAAAATATAAGAGTTCTACTTTCCAATTCATTATCAATTTTGAAATATGTTAAAAAGGAAAAAATGGCATAAGAGTTCCTTGGTCATTTTTTTTTGTTTGGCTCTATTAGGGCTGTTCTTTCGGAAATAGGGTGTTTTTTGCAAATAAAAAATACATTTATTAAGAATTATATCTCTGGAACGGCTGGTCCAATTTTTGCTCACCGCGTTGCAAAGAAAGGGCTTTTAATGAAAAATACTAAGACCGTTGCCGCAAAGTATGCGGCCAAGGAAGAATGCCAAATTCAGGGTGGAATAGGAAATTTTCACCCCAAAATGCTTCAAAAACTGTAAAATTTACTGTAACTGTAATTTTTTAAAAGCACTCGTAATTTTGGCAAAACAAAAAAACATAAACATTAGAAATTAAAATAACAAATAAAAGCTCAAAAATACATGAGAATGTGTTCATTGGTTTCAATAGGAAAGGAAAAGAGCATGGACAAATGGCATGGAATTTTGTATGAAAATTTCTATTAAATGTTGTGTATTTGACATTTTAGAAGAGAACAATTCTTTTAACATATTTGTAATGGCCTAAATTAAAAAAAAAAACGTCTTGAGAGCAATTCTGTACCAAAATCGGAAATTTATTTGTATTTTTTTATTTAGCTCAAACTTTATGGTACGTAAATATTCGAATAACTGTAACTTTTGAATGAATTTTCTGATCAATTCGGCAAAGTTGTAGGTATTGTTGAGAACTATTGAGAAAAAATAGGTACACGGAAAAAAAAAAAAAATTTTTTAATAACCTTTTTTCTCACTAAATCCCAGTTTCCCTAAATGGGTTCTTTTTCGAGATTTTTTTAATATGTTTTAAGCCGTAACTTTTAAGCTATAGAGAAACATGGTCAAAAAATCTGCCACCGAGTTATGAATTTTTGAAAAAATAGTGATATTCGGAAAAAATCGAAATTTCTTGCAAAATCAAATTTGACATAATTTTTTAATGTAACATTGAATTTCCAATCGAAAAGCACTCTCCAGATTTTTTATAAAAGGCTCTGTGTTCAAGATACAGCCACCGAAAGTTTGATTTTAGCAAAATATTAGCAGTTTTTAGATTTTTTAAAATAGCGACCATGAGTGACCATTTCTAATATTTTTTTTAAGTTCAGAAAATTTGCTATAAAATTGTCTAAGAGACATTGAAGATTGGACTTCTGGTTGCTGAGCGGCTTAAACAAAAAGAAACACGAAAATTGAAGTTAAGTAAGTCTTACCCAAACAGCCCACCAATGTCGATATCTCAGCAACTAATGGTCCGATTTTCAATATTAAAACATGAAACTTTCGTGAAATTTTCCGATCTTTTAAGACATTTTAAATTTGTTTAAAAATAAACATACTAAATATGATTAAAAATGCAGGAAAATGCTTTTTAACTGATTTTTAGTTGATTAAACTTTAACTTTCATTAAAATTTTAAAGTTTTTCGAAAAAATATATTTTTTTTGATATATTTGGGGTGACATAAGCTTTGGAAAATATTTGCAGTAGCCCGAATTAAAAAAAACGGAGCATTATTATTTTTTCAAATCAATTAATTAAACTCAAAACAACAAAACCAAAAAAGGATAAAATAGTAAAAGGAACCTTAAATTTAAAGGGTCTAAAACGAATTGAGTGTATTTGAATTTAAAATTGAACAAAATTTTACAAAATTATTCAAAAGATATAAAATTCTTTTCAACCTAGTATAAATCAATTTTATTGAAGATTTTTTGCGGATTTTGACGATTTCCAGATTTTTTTCTCGACTTTCCTGACTTGAGTGGCCACCCTGTAAATTTGAGCCAGATCGATGCACTTTTGATCTGGACCCTGCTGGTTTGACAAACTTGTGCAGATCCACAAATCGCTTTGATGTTTTGAACAAGGGATTTTAGGGTCATTAAAACTTATTTCCAGAATAAGTCTAAGAATTTTACAATAAATTTCAAATCATTTCCACGTTTCGTTCACAATTAATTCTGTGTCGAATTTACCCAAGCGTGTGTGTGTAACTTGAGTGATTCTGCAGCTTCGCGTGGGAAAACAATTCTATCAGATTGCATCCTAGTCGAGCCAATCCATTAGCGAGCATTACTCAACTCAAAGTGCACGTGGGCGCTTCAATTGTTATTCCAGAAACTCTGCCATACCAATCCAGATATTGCCTCCACCGAACTACATTGATGAAAATTGTTTGTTCAATCAATTGATTTGAACAATATTCCAATTAATCAGAATAACACAACCGACAAACGTTCGAGCTGAGAAGGCACCTTTAAAATAAACACTGTTTTCCCAAGAAGTCAGCAATTTCTGCAACGAAACTCAAACGCCACTTAACTACACTGCTCGACAGAAAAAAAAGTTCATTTTCAACTATGCAAGCAAAAAAACAAACAAAAAACGAGCGCCTCTACATTCTATCGGCGTCATCAGATTGGGCACGTGTCGCAGACATAAGAGGGGGAAAAACTGTACTAACGCTTTTTTGTTGCGTTCCACAAGGTTTGCAGAACTTTACACCCAGGCGGCTCAATGTGTCGCCGCGTGTGAACCAGCGTAATCAGCACTTATAATCGGGCCCAGGTGTGCGATTTAGGAAGTGGTCTTTGGTAATTTCACGCTGTTGATTAACTATATCGATTTATTTATCATGAAATGGCAAACAAGCATTCAAACAACAAGATCAGCCTGGATAAAGCATAATAGCATCAATTTCTCATTTCATGGTCAAGGGATGGCTCCAAAAAGTCTTTGGTTGACACGTCCAACCACCATAAGTCGCCCGAAACAAGACAGATAGCAAAATCTTGAAGATCAACGACGTGGCTCTGAGTAGGGCCCATTCGCAAATTACGAAACGATTCAAAAGTTTGAAAAAAAACTCATTCAGACAGTTTTCCTTCTGAGGTATCACTTACAAATAAAATTATTTTTGAATTTTATTTGTCAGTGTCCCACCAACACATCCATCTCTGCCCAACCGGACCAGACAGCCGGGAGCCGAAAGCTTCTCCGGCGGCACGTTACATATACTCGTCCACCGATATGGATACCATGTTTGGCCCAGAGCCCAAACGCCCCTCCGCACATTCGTCATTCTTGACGATATGTGGCGTCGTCCCATGAGTTACAGCTGCTGACGACAAGAAAAAGATTTTCGACGTGATTAAAATTTGGGACACGTTTTCGATAGCAGAACGAGAGTTGGTGAATAATTTCAAAAAATCTACAAATTTGCATTCAATCTTAAACGGTTTCTCCTTCGATGTAGTTGTCACGCGACAAAATGCTCGTTAATTATCGCGAGAAGGACAACGTCGGCTCGTATAGCCAGGGAAGCCATAACAAAAGTCGGATCCGGTTTCACAAATCACTTGTCTAAATATAGCTGTTCGGTTTGCTGGCTGAGTCAGGCGATTGATCGTTGTCGTATGAGTGCGTCCAAGCGGAGATTTCTATTGATCAATTTATGCAATCCAAAGACAAAAAAAATCGTGAATAAAACAAAATAAAATTGTTTTCTTTTCGTGAATAATTCTCGAGATTTGCTATGTCAAAAGCAAAAAAAAATGAGTCCAGTCTGCATTCCGCTAAAATCACCCTCTCCTAGTGAAGCGAATTTTACTGATCTATTTTTTCTATAACACAAAATTTTGTCAAGTGTAATGTTCACTGTAATTGAATGGAATGAGATCCATCTCATTTTTTTTTTTCGAAAAAAACAGTGGGACCAAACAAATTTAAATAACTTTGGAATCGGTCGAATAGGGGAAATAAACCCATTTTAAGCCTAATAAGCGGTCGTGTTTCAATGATGCTGGATAATTTGGAGTGTTCCTCGAAATTTACTAAAACCAAGTGCACCAACGAGAAGAGCTGCTTTTTGTGAACATTTCTGTTTATTTTCACTTCTATTAAAAGTTATTCTATTACTTTTACAAACAATTTAAAAAATACTTCCCAAATGTATTCTAATCAGTCGAGAATGCATTTTCCTATTTTAAGCTTAGTTCTTTTTCCTTCCAGCGCTCTTTTGGGTCTGCTTAGTGCTGCCAAAATTTATGAAATTTTAAGCGAAAATGTCCTGCCATCACTGGCTCACCCCAACAGGCGCTGCTGATGGTGTTGGTGGCCACCCTTTGTTCTTTATTTGCCTTCGCTTCTCGCTCGGTTTTCTTCAGCCTTCGATTGGAATGGGTCGTCAAAAGTCAAACGTCAAAAGACTTGGCGCGTTTGTTTTTTTGAAGGCGCTTGCTAATAAAATTTGACGCAAAATTTGTGCCCTAAGATTATTTTTGATTTTTTTTTTAGTTTTCATCAAGGTGTTTAAACGATGAATAGTCATCATCAAAAACATTATTGTCTAACAATAACGATAATAGATATCGTTATGTTGATAATTCTAGCCTATTTTTGAAATCTTTCTTAAATTTACTTAATCCATCAATATCATGTTAAATTTTCAAAACATTCACTAATAATATGTTATTTTTTGATAATGTACGCATAAACACAAAAAATCACACAATACCTTATTTTTCGAAAATATTAACTCAAATTTACTTGATCCATCAATAACATGTTAAATTTCAATACATTCACTAATAATATATTATTTTTTGATAATGTCCGCATAAACACAAAAAAATCACAAAATACCTTATTTTTCGAAAATACTCAAATTTACATAATTTGAAATATGGGTATAAAACAAAGTGAAATTTGGCATGCTTTTTCACTTTTACTAGAGTTTTTTCGGTATAAACTCATTTTAAAAAATGCCGTATTATAACAAAAATACAAACATTTTCACAAAATATCGTATTTTACGAATAAAAAACTCAAATTTTCATAATTTGCAACATTGGTATCAAACAACGCGAAATTGGGTGTGCTTTTTCACTTTTATTAGAGTTTTTTTTAAATACAAAAAATTTTCACAAAATACCGTATTTTTTATAAATACTCATTTTTAAATAATTAGCAACAAAGGTATCAAATAACGGAAATTGGGTATGCTTCTTTCCTTTTATTTAAAAAAATTGAAATACTCAAATTTTCACAAAATACCGTTTTATAAAGTACTTGAATTTTCATAATTTGAAACATGGGTATAAAACGATTTGACTTTTTGCGTGCATTTTCACTGTTGCAAAAATTTGAATATTTTATTTAAAAAATTCTTAAACAGTAAAAAAAGCATGCAAAATTTTAAATCGTTTTATACCCATATTGCAAATTATGAAAATTCAAGTACTTTATAAAACGGTATTTTGCACCCAAAGTTAAAGAACGAGGGGATAGTCCTCACGAAAAGAAACGTGAGGAAAGTGCTATATTGCGAGAGTAAAGTCCTCTCGCGTGTTCATTCGTTCATTGGAACAGTTCATCCTATTGAGTGGCTTATATGGACAAATTACCGCCACTTAGTTACCGAACCATGGTGGCCCATACAGCAAAGGCACGGTTCAATATGCCGAAGGTCTTGGGTTCGAGTCTCGGTACCAGTACTTTTTTTTTTGTTAGATGAACTTTTTTTGAAGATGAACCATGAGTAAAGTACTCTCGGTAATTTCGGGATTTATTCTCTCCGTCCGCACACAGTACCATTTTACTACCGAATCGTGCTCTTTATTCTCTCGTATGCCGATACCCAGTTTTGGGTGTGCGAAAATTTGAGTATTTAAATTTTTCAAAAAATACGGTATTTTGTAAAATTTTAATATTTCATTTAAAAAAAACTCCAAAGCAATGAAAATGCATGCACAATTTCAATTTGTTACCCATACGGCAAAATATGAAAAAATGTACATTAAAAAAATACGGCATTTTATGTTTTTTTTTTATGTTTTATACTTTTAAACATACCATATTATTAAAAGAATATTTTCTACGAGAAAGCTTTGAAAATTCAACATATTTTCTAATTAGAGCGTCCAATAAAAAAAAATGATATCCACCCACCGAAAATGATAGAACTATTGTTATCGAACCTCGATAATATTACTGTTAACAACCATGCTTTTTTGTAGAACACAACTTGTGACTCACGTTGTCTTGTTTTTGAAGTATTTAAAGCAAACGCAAATAAAATTTCGAAAAGGTTAGAAAAAATCACAAATGCTTCATTTTTTTACATTGAAAGTTGGGCCCTGCATTGAAAGCTGTTAGACGAAATTTTAGGAATTTTTGTGCACTTTTCAAAAAAAAAATCTCAGATATTAGCATTTTATCAGACTGGGATCATCCAGTTAACACGTAGGCACTCTTATCGAAATCTCAAACCCTTTTCTTTGTGAAAACTGCTTTAAAATTAAATTTTAATCAGAACGCGATGATGCCATTTTATTTTCGATTAATTCTCTTTACCAACCTATCTTTTGTAAAAATTCAACTTTTAACATTGATTAATTTCAGAAATTATTTTATGTTTTAAAGCAATTTTGAACGTTTCGATTTTTAGATTTAAAGCAGTTAACTTAATCATGAAAAATGTTTATGAATTCTCGATTTTTTTAATTTGAAATGCTTTAACTGCATTCGATGATAAATTTGTTTCTAGCAAATCCCACTCATCCTCGTCCACACGGCTCGTCAAACGCTGGACGTGATCATAACTCGCCACCCCAAGGTATCCTGCAGACAGCTTATCTCCCATTTTATACGTTATCGAGCGACTGGTACTTCTTTTCGTTGTTTTCGTCGGAAAGCTCGGAGACGGAAAAAAAACTTAGGTCGTAGAAAGCTATGCACCTCGTGGGAGCTCTGAATTTGAGCTCTTTGATACTTTGTTGTGCGGGGAGTTGGATTTCTTGCGAGGGCTTTCAGGGCTAGGGGTAATTTGCTAAATTTGATTTTTTCCAGTAAAAGCATATTTTAAAGATTTTATTTTATTTTGTGAACGATGACTTGACAAAAATGTTTTTTTTTTTTTAATTTTAAGGCGTCCAATTTCCGCCATTTTACCCGCCCTCGTTAAGGTGCGTGCGAATTCGCTCTGCCCGGGAAGAACGAACCCCCACGTGGAATCCCGTGGAAAAATAAAGACGTCGTCACGTGACTGGTCCCCCCCCCCACACTTCCTCCCTCCTTGGTTTTGTACAGAGCTTCTGCGTTCGTGCAGAGGCGCTAATTAATAGCATTATTGCAAGTCGACGCGTTTTTTTTTCCTTTTGTAACGCAGCTTTCTTTTTTTCTCTCCCTCGATTTTGCGGGATTTTTTTCTGTATCTCCACTTGGGAAGGAAAAGAAAAATGAGAGGGGATTTGTGGGCGTGGGTTGGGTTCGTCCCTTTTCCCCTCGTTTTGGGGGGTTTTGGCAGGTGAGCGCCACCATTTCCCTTAAGGACCACCACTTTGGGCTGGTGTGAAGTTCACAGCGAAAAAAAAGGTACTGCAGAGGATTTAATCGTGAAATTTTGTTTGTTTTTTATTTTACTCAATTTCAAGCAAAAACAGTGCTCACAAATTTGGGTTGGTTTTTATCGACTATGATTCCTTCATTTAAGGTATTTTAAATCGGGATTTTTAACTGTGGTCTAACGTAAGAAAGGTTCATATCTATAGGGAAAATCCAAAGAAAAACTAAAAAAATGAGCCTTTGGGGAAACGATGATTATGTTTCTCCTTAGAATAGAAAAAAATGGGAGTAGGAGAGGGATTTCCTAACGGTTTTTAGGGCGCATGAAAAAGATTTCTGCCGGGACTATAGTTAATACCTTGTAAATAACAACTTGGGACTAGAGATTATTGCGTGGCTTACAGGCACTCAATGAATGGTAAGGGAGATTCTTTTTTGTTTTATCCTTAACCCTCTACTGCCCAAATTTTTTTATGTTTTTCTTGTTTTATGTTTAGTATTTTAATTTACATTTATCTTGTTTAGTTTATGTTTGTTTTTGGTAGTATTTGGCCTATTCTACCATCTAATATAATTACATTTTGCCTATCTAATTTTTTTCACGTTTTTACAGTCATTTTTTAAATTTTTTGCATGTTTTTCACATTTTCTGCTATAGAATGGCACCATCATTATTTAAATTGCGAAAAAATGCGTAGAGGCATAGTCTGGGACACTACAAAAATTACTGCATACTTCTTTTTACTGAAAGTATAGGAAATGTTAGTAAAAAACACAGCCAAAGTTGACCCCTAAAACAATGACATTTTTAAAAACACTGGCTAAGTCACATAAAACAAGTTAAACTCCCAACCCTGAAATTTTCTAAAATTTTAAGAGTTCTTCTTTCCAATGCTTTTTAAAGATCAAAAATCGGTTGGAAAATGGATTTTTGGCGATTTTTTATATTGAAGCCCGTCTAGAGGCGGGGTTAGGTTGTAGAGGGTTAAGGCAGGTTGGTATATTTATGATTATGTTTAGAATTCTTCAAATGCATTTTTTTTCAAAAATTTCATATTCGTCAAATCAAAAGAATTTTGTCTCAAGCTCTAGTCCGTTAACGCAAACTTTCAACAAAACATGAATGCATTCATCCAAACAGCCTTAAATGAATAATTCATTCCTCAAAACTTTTCCCAGCAAACAATCACACATACCCGGCACAGCATACACTCAAACAATGATTTGTGTGATTTCATGCCGCAAAATCCTGTCAGAGATTTCATCCGGAATCCCTTTTGCGTTATCCGGATTAAAGTCCTGCCGGGCGGGCGTAGATTTTGCGTACAAAATGCAGAGGTCCAGTGTGAAAAACGATGCACAACCTCTCCTGTAGTGTATAGACGGCACTAGTAGGCCAGGACCGACCAACCGACGCTGAGGACGTTGAGCGTGCCATAAAACCATCATAATTAATAGCCTACTCAGTTTTCGGAACGACCTCTCGCTCCTCCTCCGTCGCTCTGATGAATGATTCGCAACTTTGGAGCTTCATCAACCCAGGCTCGGCCTACTAATTGTGCTGGACCGGCAACAAAAACAGCCTACAAAAGGATTATCTTGGCCGCACTGTGGTCACTGCTGCTATCGTTGGTGAGCTCGTGTTTTTGGGGTTTTGGGTAATCTAATAAATTTCGATTTTAGTTTGTCCGTCCCTCAAACGGCAAAGTAAAGGCCTTCACTGAGCTGAGTGATGTACGGCGAGCTGCGGATGCTGGTGATTTTATGCTAATCTCGATGCCCCCGGGCTATCCCAACTAATGAGCAAGAGAATTGCTAAGCTGAAGTTTTGTACTCCATGTATTGTTGATGGTTCTCAAAACGCTATTTTTAAAACATATTTTGGGTGAATGGAGCCTTTGTTTTTTTTTTATTCAAAATTTTGCCTTTTGTTGTATTAATACCATCTTAGGTTTAATACCTTGAGAGAGTTAATCAAATTACTGCCCATTAGTGTGTCCCAAAAAAAAGCGAAACCTTCGGGCTCACCCAGATTATAGGTTTTTGCCTCAGGAACAATGTTTTCATGCAACAAAAAATCACAAAAATCATTTAGAACTCGCGATTTGCAATTTACTGAAAACGGTCTACTTTCATGAAAAATTTCATGTTTTGTTCTAAAAACATGAAAAATGCGTTCAAATCGTCCCGTATTTCACTTTAAATCATAGTAAGGAGTCCTATCAATAATGGTCTGTATTCATATTGATCCAGAAAGTTGTCAATTTTCATTGGCAGCATGTTAAATTTTCAAAAAAAAAAATTACCAATACCACCACCTTGTAGGTAACAATTTTCTGAACATATTTGCTTTTTTTTAACAATTAGTCACTTCAGTGCCAAGATACAGCCATTTTAGTACAATTAAAAAAGCGAATTTTCAAAAACCCCATTTCGTCACTAACAGCATTATTTCAGCTACTGCCAGCATTACATATGTTTCCAAACTTTTGCATTGTTAACCCTTT
>NC_068939.1:162184831-162205324 GCF_016801865.2 Culex pipiens pallens | reverse complement strand
TGTTTGATTAATTAGTATTTTTTTACTTCAGTTTTTAATGTAAATATTGTATAATATAATAATGTTGAATGTTAAGCATATTTTAAATGTATGTTTTGATTCCAAATTTTGAAAAATATTTTTTTCGAATAGATTAAAACCCTTCTCAAATGTTAAATTTGTCATCATTGGCAATTGGACCATCAGTTGCTGAGATATTGAAAATGTAGGAATGTTTGGATGAGACTTAAAAAACTTATATTTTCTCGTCTCTCTGTATATTTTTCTGCTGTGTTTCTGCATCCAGAGGTCCAAACTTCAATGTTTCTTAGGCATTTTTTTTTAATTTTCTAAGCCCCTTGGTTTTTTTTTCAGGATTGGGCAATTTTATTTAAAAAAATCTAGATAAACGATGTTCAAACTTTTTCCAGTAAAATCGCTGTATCTCGCCAATAGTTCATTTTAGTTTGAAGTCTACATTGATTATTATGTAAAATTGTCCGGGGAACACGATGGTGATAAAATAAAACAAATAAAAATAGAAGCAATTGGTCAAAACTGAATTTTTATACTTAGAACGTTAAAATATATTATTAGTGGGCATTTAAGGGTTAAAATTTTATTTTTATCGAATTCCTTGGGCAATTTTCTATAAAATGCAACCTGTAGAAAGTCTTTTGCTCAAATAGTTACAAAGTTATGATTAAAAGAAAAAAAAAGTTTTTTAGAAAATCGCCAAAAAAACGAAGGCGGTGCCAAAAATAGAGGGATGATCCAATCAGCACCAAACTTGGGATTTCTGTTAACTATCGATAGATGAACGTTCCCTCCAAGTTTGGTCCAAGTCGGTGAAGGTCGAGTCCAAAAGTGTACTCAGTTGACCTGGAACAGTGTTGCGTTCCTCACGCGCTCACGCGCTCGTGAGCGCTCACTTTTCGCTCATCCGTGAGGAGGAGCGCTGCGCGAGCTAGCTCACGTTTGCCCGCGCTCACGTTTGCTCCGATTTTTTCAGCTCGCGTTTGCTCCACGCTCGCGCTCGCGCTCATATTTCGCTCACGGAGCGCTCATTTTGGACGTGTTGATAATCATTTAACGTTTTTGAGAAAGTTTTTTTTTCAATTCTAGATTGATTTTTTTGCGTAAGGTGCAGTAGGGCTGTAGAAATATGACTTTGTGAACAAATTTTATGATATATGAATTGGAATAGCTTATTTTCATCAATCATTTTTTTAAATAAAAGGTTGGATTCGCAAGGGTCAAATAGTTTATAAATATACAAAAACTTTTAAAAATATTTGTATTAGCCTTTGAAAAACTTACAAAACAATGAATTGATTCAAGAGGATTTATGCTTTGGTAAGTTTGAATCAAGGTTAAATGTTGGTTGATTAAAATATAACATTAAACTGTTTTTATGTACTTAATCAGTGTTTTGACTACATTTCCAGGTTGCGGGTCAAAATGAGCTACCATTAAAAAAAAGTTATTCCGTTTATTAAATCTTTCAGTGATTCAGTTCAGATTTGAACATGGATGATTGTGGCTGTTTAAAAAATTATTTAAAAATAAATAAAATATACATAAATTGTAAATATTTTTGTGCATAACAACAATACAATATGGTCCAATATGGATTTGATTTGTGAACAAACAGTCCATCTCTTCACGTCAATGAATGTTTACATTATGAATTTAGTTTTTGTTCCTTGTTCGAAAAATGTCTAGATTTTAAATAGAACGTAAATTTCGGTTCGCTGATAAAATCCATTTCATTGCCTACTTTTGTTTGTTCGACCACTTTCTTGTTTGTTTTTGCTGCCTGTACTGAGATAGTTCTAGAAACTTCGTTTCAAACAGGCAGATGCTTCAACAGGAAAAAAACAACTACCTACTTTGGCTCACCAGCTCACGTGAGCGCAAAACGCTCCGGTGAGCGTGAGCGAGCACGAGCTACCTGATAAAAACTCACGCTCCAGCTGGAGCGAGCAAGCCTTCTGCGAGCGCTCGCTCATTCGCAACCCTGACCTGGAATGACCTATACCCATTTTAATCAGTCTAAGCCGTTCGACCAATTCTAATCACTTTTGTTGTTTTCCGCTATCAAATCAACATTTTCTGATAAATCAACAATGAAGAGTTGCTTGCTAACTTTTATTTGAGCTATTTATTACTTTGGAACAGTCAAAAACACTTTATGAAACCTGTAATTCATGATCAAAGTGCTGATAGGCCGATAATAGAAATAGAAAAGACCTTCACCGATTTGGACCAAACTTGAAGGGAACGTTCATCTAT
The DNA here is from genome assembly GCF_016801865.2 of Culex pipiens pallens. Lineage (NCBI taxonomy): Eukaryota > Metazoa > Arthropoda > Insecta > Diptera > Culicidae > Culex > Culex pipiens. The sequence goes on along the minus strand of NC_068939.1, from coordinate 162,203,050 downwards.
TGATAGTTAACAGAAATTCCAAGTTTGGTGGTGATCTGAACATCCCTCTATTTTTGACAACGCCCTCTTTTTTGACGATTTTCTGAAAAACATTTTTTTTCTTTTAATCATAACTTTGCAAATACTTGAGCAAAAGACTTTCTACAGATTGCATTGCATAGTAAATTGTCCAAGGAATTCGATAAAAATAAAATTTAACCCTTAAATGCTCACTAATATTATATTTTAGCGTTTTAAGTATTAAAATTTAATAAAAACTTCATAGATGTATGCTGAACTCAATTTCAATACCTTAAACTGCCGTCAGATATTTATCAGTCGAAAAAATCACTAAACTCTTATCATTTTCTGCCTGATCGCAGCATCGCAACTGCCAATATTAATTACAGGTTCAAAGTGTTTCCAGTGGAATTAAACTTAAATCATAATTTAATCATCCGCATAATATGACGCACCAGCATCAATGTCACAATCAGTAGAGAGAAAAACAACACAAAAAACTGCGTAAATATTAAAGCCACCCCCACCACAAACCAAACCTCGCCGGGGCTCGTAAAGCATACTATTTTCGTTTATCCGGCCACGTGCAATTTACAGAGCAAATACCAAAGCTAATCGGTCACCCGTCACACCACGCCACGGCGCAAATACCACTTTAAACGACCAACCGGCCATTTATCACGGGGATTTTAATTTAAATTCCTCGCAAAAAGGATGCACGCAAAATAGGGAAGAAGGGTAAAATAGGGGCCCAACAAGCCAAACGCGCCCATATCGGAGAGGATTAACCAGAGCTTTCACACCCACCAAAATCAACAAACAATCACGATAGTGACTAACTGTAGTGAATTGGTTGGTGTGGTCATTAGTGGGTCATTCGAGGGGTGTGGGGTTGGTTATTTAAACTAAGCCTAAACACAGTTTACCACTATTTGGGATACTGACCACTATCAACGGTGTTGGGTGGGTTGAATTAATGTCAATTTGACTCACATTTGCGTCACTGACAAGCAGAATGTTAATTAGCAAATGATTGTTATCAATTCGAACTTTTTTTCTTATTCCTAAATTTTCAAAGAAAAAAATAAAAAAATACGCAGGGGAAGCACCACTAAACAAGTATTCTAAAATACAATCCAGCGTGTAATTGCATCCCAAGGGTGCCGCGAGCCCAGGCCGGAGTCCACCACTCAATCACCCGGTACAAAGTCTAAGTGATTTGTGTTCTATTTGAAAGTTTATTGAATTTGATTGACAGTTTAATTAAATGCACCGTCCCCCTGTGCGTCGAGTTGCTGGAAAGCCGTGATGAGCTGTGCAAATTGCCTACCCAGAGTGGCAGTAAGCTCCCTCCTTGGAATTTGAATGTACCTAATTGTTTTGGACTTTAAAGTTTTACTCATAACGAGGATTTTGAAACTGAAAATTAAATTATATTGTGGAAAGTTATTATTTTTTTCGGAAAAAGTGTTATTTGCCAAACATTTTAATACATCAGAGAAAGCACAAATTTGCCAATTTTGTTTTAGTTTTAAAGCTTAGGGACCATCTATAAGCCACGTGGACACTTTTTTGGAAATTTCAAACCTCCCGTAGACAATTTCCATACAAAAATTATTATTTTTGTATGGAGCGTGTTTATGAAATTCGCTTTTCAATTATTGGACATGCCAAAAACATGCCAACCAGAACAAGCTGAGTGCATGCCTGCCTAAGACACCAGAATTTTGTTCGCAATTTACACCTTCACAATTAGTTTTGCCAAAAACATTCGAAAAAGGCCTCGTAAATAAGTTTTTTGAACGTGATCAGATCAAGAGAGAAGTGATCATCGAATTACTGTAAGAGCTCACAAATACTTTCTTTTGAAAACATATTTTGAACATATTGCCAATTTAAGTTAAGTAAACAGCTGGGTTAAAACTCAAAAATCTTGAAAAATCTTGTGTATTTTTTTTTTCAAACTCGAGGTATTTATATTATAAAATGTCTTAATTTCAACTGAGAAGTGCATGGTACCGCCCTAACGAAATCTTCAACTTCTACTAAAATTAAACAAAATTGTCGTCTGCGATTGACAGAGAAGCGAGTCAGACGTGCGTCCCTCTCACACCAAAAAAAGTGCTAAAAAGTGCAAAAAATGCCTAACGGCAAGAAAAAGAGGCGGTCCTCATCAGCAGGATCGGCAGATTTGAAGAAGCTAAAGAATGCCAAAGCGCTACCTGCAAAGCCAGGCAGTTTGAGCAAGGACGCTCAAAATTCGTCTGGAAACCAGTTTGCTACCCTCCCTGTGGACGTGAGCGAGAAGGAAGAATTTGAACGACGGGAAAAGTTGCCACCCATTTTTGTGAAAACATCGTCATCGGACTGCGAAAGTGGCTGACCGGGTTTATCAAATCTGGTGCTTTACGAGCTTCCATTCGCTTGTGTGCTGATGGACTCAAAATTCTGCTACCTACCAGAAAGGATTACAACTACGTTCGGGATTTCCTGAACAACACAAAAATTGAATACTACAGCCATGACGATCCAGGTAAACGTCCCATGAAACAGGTCCTCCGAGGCCTGTACGCCAAAAACTCTTAAGTTAAACGTGATCGAAGTCTTCAAGATGACGAGACACAACAAGGACATCAAGTATCGTGATCAACTGTACCTGGTTCATCTCGAGAAAGGATCGACAACGCCTTCTGAGCTGAAAGCAGTTCGGGCGATTTTCAACATCATCGTGACTTGGGAACGTTATCGTCCAATGCACCGTGACGTGACACAATGTTCGAACTGCTTGCAGTTTGGACATGGTGGAAGGAACTGTTTCATCAAGAGTCGTTGTGCAACCTGCGGAGGTGAGCACAAAACTCAAGCTTGCGAAACGATCAACGAGAACATCGAAGCCAAATGCTTCATCTGCGGCGGCAACCATTCGACCAAGAATCGAAGCTGCCCAAAACGAGCTGAGTTTGTGAAAATTCAGCAGCAAGCAACCAGCATTCACGGACGTGAATTTTCCTGCTTTGGCGTCACCTGGAGCGGGATCTGTTCGAGTGGTTCCAAATCTGCAGCCATTGCCGTTGAATCAGCGGCAAAAAGTTGCAGAGAATACAACACCTCCTGGCTTCAGTCGGCAACCGAAGGAAAACCAACCAACATCAACGGATGAAGGCAGTAGTGACCTGTTTTCACCACAAGAACTTCTGAACATTTTCATCGAGATGACAACAACACTGCGTGGTTGCAAAACTCGTGCAGAACAAGTAAGAACGCTTGGAGGATTTATCTTAAAATAAAGTTCGTAGTTTACTCGTTCTAATGATTTTGAACATTTCAATGAATTTACTTTTTTAGTTTTAAGTTATGATTAGTTATTAAAGTTATTTTTTTTACCAAATGTATTCGATTCGTGGCAGTGCGTGGCCGAATGGTTACGCTGTCCGCTTTGTAAGCGGATGATTCTGGGTTCGATTCCCATCTGCTGCAACCTTCCATCGGATGAGGAAGTAAAATGTCGGTCCCGGCCTTGGTTGTTAGGCCGTTTAGTCATTCCAGGTGTAGGAGTCTCGTCTACATGCCATAAGTACAAACAACACACCAAACCAAACCTACTCCGGTGGAATCGCTGGCGGCGGTTACACTCGCAATCTAAAGGTCGTCAGTTCAAACACTGGGGTGGAAGGTTCCTTGGAGTAAAAAGAGGTTTGGGTGCTCTCCCCATTCAAGCCTTCGGACTCCTAGGTTCGAGCAGAAACTTGCAATAGAGACCACAAAAGACCCGGGGGTCGTTAATGTGGATGGTTTGATTTTTTTTTTATTTGATTCGATTCAATGCACAAAAGGTAAAACAATTTGAAATAAATAAATGAATGTGAACAGTTGATAATAAAACGAATAATGTAACAAAGATGAAGAGCATTTAGCCATACCACTTAGAATGTAAATGAAATGAAATTATTATAAGAAAGTTCAATAAAGACATATTTAATATCAAAATAAACAAAATTGTCAAAATATTGATTTCTGATCCTATTTAGGGGTTCTTTTTTAAAATAATCATTTAAACCCATAGATTTTTTTGAACAGCAAATGATTTGATACTACCGGTGATACCGGTGAAAAATGCATTTCATATCGTTTTTTTTCGTTATGAGCAGTTTTCTGAGATTTCGGTCATTCGTTTTTTTTCTATTTTTTAATCCGGCTCACCGGCTGAAACTTTTTCCGGTCCGATTTACAATATTAAAATATGAAACATTCGTGAAATTTTCCCATCTTTTCGAATACGATATTTTCAATAAAATTAAATCAATGCTAACATTTCAATAGGGCGTAATATTGAATGTAAGCCCTTTTGAAGTGTTAGTCTTGATTATAAAAAATTGAAAATATTGTTTTCGAATAGATCGCTATGAAATCAATATGAAAATATCACAAATGTTTCATATTTTAACATTGAAAATTGGACCATTAGTTGCCTAGTTATCGGAATTAGAAAATGGTAGATTGTTTGGGTGAGACTTAGATAAACATCAATTTTCCTGTTTTTGAATCTTCAAAGTAGGCAAACATGGGCACTTATTAAAAAAAAAACGAATAGCTGCGACTATTTTCAAAAAAAGTTACATAAAAATGACTGTAACTTTAAAACGGTGCACTTTATCAAAATTTGTTAAGTACTTTATGATGGCAAATTCGATTTTGCATAACAAAATGAAATTGATTTTTTTTGCGAACAATATTTCGATTTTTTTTAATACAATTAGTATTCATTCAAAAAATCATAAGTCGGTCAAAGCTTTTTTGTCCGTTTTGGAAAAATCATAAAAAATATATCAGAAAATAAAAATAATGAGAAATTATGTTTTTTTGTAAATCAAGTTTTGATGACGAAAAATGAAATAAAAAATCATTAAAAAATATTTAACCGTGTATAATTTTTTCAGTGTAGTTCTAACTTTGATGAAGGCACCAAATCGATCAAATAAATCTTTCAAAAGATACTGTTTCTTGAATTTTCGTACATCATTTTTGTATGGACAGCTGCCAAATTTGTTTGGAAAACTATATGGACAAACTACACCCAAAACTGGCAGCGCTAGTCCGAGAGAATGATGGTCTCGAGTCGAGAGAATAGTGGTACCATTCACGGACGCAGAGAACACAGCTCGAGATGGGCGATAGAACTATTCTCTCGAGGTTCATTTGCAAAAAAAGTTCATCCGTCAAACAAAAAACCAAAAGTGTCGACAACGGGAATCGAACCAGAGACCTTTGACAAACCAATCCAATGACTTAGCTGCCTCGGCCACCACAGCTTGGTGACCAAGGAGGAGTCAGAAGTCGATGTATGACACTTGTTGGAGATTTATTGATTCAACTAACGAATGAACTCATTTGTTATGATGGTGTGAGTTGGTACCATTATTCTATCGATTTTGGCACTGAGCCCTCAATAAATTTTGAGAGAACGATTATCTCGACTCTGAATTTTGGATGTAATGATGCAAAATGACTTCTTTTGGGCATACCAAAGGCACCGAAAAAAGTTTCAGTCGGATTAAAAAAATAATAATAAAAATTGAAAAAAGACCAATTTGGTAGAGAACTGCTCTCATTATTGTGGTTTGGTTGAGCTATCATTATATTAAAACCAAGGACTGCGATTGCATTTTTTTTAATTGTGTGGAATTCACTCTCTTTACGAGTCGTAACATATTTTTGAAATATATTTAAAAATGAAGACTAACATTTCAAATGGGCGTAATATTGAATGTTTGGCCCTTCTTTGGTCCAATCTTCCATGTCTGTTGGGCAATTTTTTTGGAAATTTAAGGCTGGTACAAATTTTATTTAAAGTTTTTGTCCCCTCCCCCTTCAATGTTGGCCCGAAAAATCAGGGGGCAAAAAAATATTTTTTCAAAAAACTTCAATATTTTTATGAAAATTTAAGTGCAATTAGTTAAAATCAATTTAAAATGAATTCCCCTGCGTTTAGAATCATTTTTAGCTTGTTTGGGTTGATTTAAAAATCTTTTGAATTTTTGAAAATTTTCGGTGTCTACTATCGCAAAAGTTTTTTTTTCGCTATTTTTTTTGTTTTCGTCAAATTTTACATTTTTTGAAAACTTTTATTGCAAAACAACTGAACTAGTGTAAATTACATTTTAAAACACTTTTTACATGCAAATGTTGAAACTATGGCATGTTATTTTAATATTTATATTTTTTTTTATTTTTTTGCCCCCCCCCCTCGACTCCGGCCAGAGCTGAGAGCCAAAACTTTTAAAAATATTTGCATCAGCCTAATGAAATTTAAAAAAAAACATATTTTTAACAAATGAACAATCATGAGCACTTTAAAAAAATTAAAGCGAGTTTTTTTCCAGTTGAAATTAAACTAAAAGTGACTAGAGCTTAAAAACGGTGCACTTTATCGAAAAATCTGTAAAATACTTTTCGATTGCAAATGATTTTACATTGAAAACTAAAATATAGTTTTTTGTTCTATTTTTTTTTTATTACAAAATATATTTTTTCCAAATAATAATTTATCTTTTTTCAAAAAATCATATTCGTTTTGGAAAGTTAATTTTTTTTGTATAAAAAATCTATTTAAAAAATGAGCATTTTTTCCGTGTACCTAGTTTTACTTGATAGTCTTTATCAATACATACAACTTTGTCGTAGACACAAAATCGATCAGAAAATTCCTTTAAAAGTTACAGATTTTCGAATATTCAGTCACTCTACACGAAAACAGCATGACTCGAAAAAAGTTCTCCAATCTGGCTCAAATTTGGCATTCATTCTTGGCCGAAATAATTAGACCCACATAGTTTGAGCCAATTAAAAAAATACTAAAAAAAAATGATCAACATCAGCCGATTTCGTAGAGAATGGCTCATTTCTGGAGTTTTTTTTAAAAAGGTCCTATAAACCAAATTCCAGTTTTTACTTCTTGGGTGTTTTTGAAACCGCCTCGAGTCAGGGGTATTTAAAAACACCCAAAAAGCAAAAACTAAAAACTTGGTTTATTGGACCTTTTCAAAAAAAAAAAAAACCCTACATTTGTTTTGTATCTTTTAGGGTTCCATAATAATAACAACAATGTTTTAATCATGTTAAGTTTTAAGAAATTGTTGCTTTAATTAGCTCATAGATTTCCATCTTTCAGCTCAAGTGTCAAATCAAAGGGGTTATCCAACAAAAAATAATCTAAATTTGTCACGTTTCAGGACCCACATAACGACTTTTAAAATGAGAAAGAAGGAGTGTTATCCAATAAAAAATACTCCTTCCTCTTTCAGTACGGTTAGGTGCCAATAGTGTCGATTCGAAAAACTATAAATTTTAGCCGATCGATAAACCAGGCACCGGTTTGGTCGATTTGTGGCGGGTTTTATGGCCGTCGCTGCCTCTGCCCTCGCACTAGCGTTCTGTGAGCATTTTCTTTTCGGCAAGAAGCGACACCGTATAGCCAAATAAACAGGCGAGGGGCACTTGGCAGTGAGGGTACTTGGCATTTATTTATTGTGGCCAGACATAAAAGCCAACTCCGCGAAGCGCCATTTTCTTTTCGTTTTTTTTGCTGCATGGCAATTTTCCACCAGCTCTCAAGTGTGTCGGCACATTTCCGTTCGGCTCATCTTCACCTGGCGAGGGCTGAAGTGGCCAGTTTCGGAGGAAAAATAAAGAAAAACAGTAAAAACAGTGAGCAGCGTTTTTTTTATGATGGTTTTCCGATTGGCAGCAAAGTGGATATGTGCTCAGGTGAGGTAATTGGGCACTTATGTGAAGACGATTATCACGGTTCAGTTTATTTTTTGAGCGCCGAGGTGAAAACGAGGAAAAAAGTTTGAAAAATAGTAATACCAACTATCTCGCTTCTATTCGAACTGATTTCTCGCAGTCCCTTAAAATTGTAACTGATTGGAGGGCACTTCATCCGAGCCGCTCAGAACGCCATCTGTTTCGGGGGTTTTGCACAAATTGGCCAATTACATAACGAATAGCACAGCTGATGCAAAATGTACCACCCAACCAATAGTTTTAGTCGTCGTCGTCGTCCTTGCTGGCTGCACTCTCGGGGTACTAAATTAGGGCGCATCCTGCTGGACAAATGGCCGCCTGCCATGCGGTGCTATTTTTATTCCCACCCCCACCTTCCGGGAAACGTTGCAGACCACCTGGCCAACGGCGGCAACTGCAGGTCTCCTGTGGGAAATGATGATGCTGAATTTTGAAAGAAGTGCCCCTGCTCTTGACAAAATCGATCGTTATCCGTTTGTGCCAACCCCCCCGTTTGGAGTTGGGATTGGATTTCGTTCGAGGATGGTTCCGGAACGATTTGCAGAAATATTCATAACGTCAGGTGGATTGGCAGAGTGATGTTTCGTTGGGGAATAGAGTTGGAGGGAAGCAGAATTTTGATAACAATCTGCTGGGGTTCAGGTAATTTGCTTAACAGAGCAAACTCGATTGTTTTGCTATTTTCCAATACAAGTCTCTTTTTATTTTTTGTTTCACGGTTTGATTTTAATTTCCAATAAAGTTTTTTGCCTACTTCAACACCAGTGAGCATAAAATCAACTAAGTTATTTTTTACAAAGGATTAAATCACGGCGTGTTTTTAGAATACAGTTTTCAGGAAAAAATTGGTGATTGCTTCTTTCAAAAGCGAATAAATTTTCTTAGCTTTTCATTGCTTCAAAGAGCGAAATGTCGTTAAATATGGTCCAACATTCGTTGCGAACAATAATATCAACAATTTAAGTTTAATTTTAGAACACAGTTGTGTTCTAAAATTGAGCTTAAATCTGTGATATTATTGTTCACAGCGATAAAGCTTACTTTTCTGAGTGCAATGACCTTTTGTACAACCGCAAAGGATTTAAAATGGATTTTAAATCAATATTAGAAATTACTTCGCGGCCCTTCTTGACAGAAAAGGTTCTACTTGACAGCTCGTTTCAAAGGGGGAACATAGTTGATCCATCGAAAAAATGTTGTCTCGTCAATTTATTGTTTGCATTGAAATGAAAAAAGTGATCAGAAATAGTTTTCTATCGTGTTTCTCTAACCGTTGTACATACAAATTGAAATCCCAAGTAACCACAAGCACTTAATTGAAGTATTAATTCAGCACTAAATCAGCACTGGGATGTTTTGAAGTAGTAAATAGGCTATGCGAATGCCTAAAAAAACCAAAACTTTGCAGCATTACAACTGGCATTAAATCACCATTTACAACCTTCAAAGTGTGCTTAAAACCATTTGATGTTTATCTAAAAAGTAACCCATCGATATGGGAAACATTTCAGCCAGGCACTCTCTTATTGACTTTAATCTTTCTCCTGTCATGCCATTCTAATAAGTGTGCGGGCTAAGGCGCAGTTTCCCCAGTGTGCATCAGTTTTAATTTTGCGTGAACAGGGTTTAATTCCCACTGATTGAAGTGTGTTTTTTTGTTTTTCTTTTTTTTGTAGAAAACTGCAGCCTGTAATTAAGTCATTTTTTTCAAAACATATGTCCATAGCACAAAGGCCATTATCAGAAGTTCTCTGGTAAATTGAATGACTTTCCTCACAAGGAAAAAGCTGCGTTCCGGAAGTCTGATACACTTTGTGAAATTTTGCCAACCGTGGACCAAGCACTCCTCGGAAAAGCAGTTCTCGTTAGTCGAATTCATTTGCCAGTGCTTGTCCCTATTAACCCCAAGCCTTCCGTAATTTATTGTACTGCACTTGACTGGCTGGCCGCAATTTGCTGAGTGACTTGTCAATATCCGATAATTTTCGTCCAATAAAATCACAACGGGTTTTTCTCATGAACCATAAACTCAAAACAGCAGAAAGAAAGTCTTCATTAATGTTCGATGCATCAACCACATCGATTAAAACTTTCAAAACAAACACTCATTTCAGAATATATCAGTTGGCTGGCGCGCATCCTGGAGATCGACGAGAAAAATGCTAGAATAACATCAAAGTGTCACACCCAATCATGAAACGCAACTGCAGAAAAAAAAAACAAAGGAGGCACACCACCAAGTGTGTGGAGCAGGTGTTCTTTTTTTTCCCCAGCGTTGACGTCGATAAAGCAGTTCATTTTTGTTTGAGCTTTCGGCGAGGTAAATTAGCATCACTGTGCGCCTCTTGAAATATATCTCAAGGGGCAAGTGCTGATTAAATGTTTTGAAGCATTATTTGCTAGTATTAAATGCCAATATAATGCTGATTCAACGCCGCTATTTAGTGCCTCGCGGTTACTTGAGATTGTATCTATGTTTTAGGTATTTTTTGTTTTTAATTCCTTCATTATTTAATAGCAGTTCAGGAAACTCATAAAATATTGTTTTTTATGTGTCATTAACTCGTCTCAATTGGAAAAATAAGTCAAGAAACGACTTTGTAGAAGGTTTCAAATTGCTTATCATTGTGAAAATTTAGTTTAAACTGAGTTTTTTTTTTAATTTGTGGGATTTATTCAGAAATTAAAACCATAATACAGTATTTAAACATAATTTTAACAAGAATAAACATAATTTTGCATATGTTTTGTGTAAAAATGTTGCCTGTATCGAAAATGGACTACAAATTACTGTTACAAGCTTCAGAAGTCATAATTTCAGGAGTATTGAGGTTTTGCAGCATGACTGTGTTTCAAATGTAGGTGGTGCTACTAGTGAGGTTACTTGCCAAAATTCGTATGCCTTTTTGTCGGGTTGAAGTACAAAATCGATAATTTCTCATGATTCCCTGCATCGATCCTAATAAAACTGGTTGCAATAGACGAAAAAAGATTTTTGCTTTAAAATAATGAACACCAAATTGTGGGCTCACAAAAATTTGTGAATTTTTTCTTTAATAAACATGTTTTGGAACACGAAAAAAATATTTTCCCTGTGTACATCAATGACATAAACAGTTATATAGTCGATAACAGATGTGTTTACGTACACCCAAAATTCAGAGTCGAGATAATCGTTCTCTCAAAATTTATTGAGGGCTCAGTGCCAAAATCGATAGAATAATGGTACCAACTCACACCATCATAACAAATGAGTTCATTCGTTAGTTGAATCAATAAATCTCCAACAAGTGTCATACATCGACTTCTGACTTCTCTTTGGTCACCAAGCTGTGGTAGCCGAGGCAGCTAAGTCATTGGATTGGTTTGTCAAAGGTCTCTGGTTCGATTCCCGTTGTCGACACTTTTGGTTTTTTGTTTGACGGATGAACTTTTTTTGCCAATGAACCTCGAGAGAATAGTTCTATTGCCCATCTCGAGCTGTGTTCTCTGCGTCCGTGAATGGTACCACTATTCTCTCGACTCGAAACCATAATTCTCTCGGACTAGCGCTGCCAGTTTTGGGTGTATATTCAACAATTTTTACTGATTTTTGACAGACTTTGTTGCCTAATAGTTCAAATTACTATCTTTTACTAAATTTACAATTTTCTCATAGAAAAATCAAACAAATATTGTAAAATTGTACACCAAATTTTTGAAAATAAATGTTCTCATCCGAATCCGGCATTTGTTTTGTAAAAATGTTGATTTTGAAGGAAAAAACACATTTAAAAAAACATAGGTTTACGCTATTTGTTCATAGGTGGCGACATGTGTCTTTTAGCTTTGCTGCAAATCCTCTATTAAATACTTTCTAAAGGTCTTTTGAAGCTCTTCAAGAATGTGCTATATACATCAAAGATTGGTTTGACCTTTTCTCATAGGTTTTGCAAATTAGGGGGAGAGGGGGTAATATGCACCCTCTGAGCGAAAACTGTGATTTCTCAACTATTACAGCATACAGCATTTCTATGAAAGAATTTTGTTCAATGTTCCAACACAACTAATATTCTTCGTCATCTATGTGAAAAAAGTCTTCAAAACCTCAAAATTGATCTTGAATATCAAACTTCTAAAAATATTTTTGATTCATTTAAAATAACCATGCGGGGCAATATGCACCCAAACTTTGGGGCAAAATGCACTACAACAACGGGGCAAAATGCACCGGGTTAAAGCAGTTTTCACTAGTCACCACTAGATGACACCGCTGTTTTTTTTTACAAAGGAGCATCACAGCGGTGCATTTTGCCCAGATCACGCTTTTTGCAGGAAATTTAATTAAAAATACATTTTTAAATGTTTTTGGACTCATCTATCACATGAATTATGAAGATTGTAGCAAAAACTTTTTAAATCAGCAATTACAATATCAATAAATGCTTTTTAAATTGTTCAATAATCTCATTGAAAGTTCAATGAAAATTAGATGAAAACACAACATTTTAATGTTTTAGCAAATAACTTAAGCTGTTTTTATACTACGATGCTCAAATTTTTCCAGCATAGTTTTGCAATGTTATGCTTCCATTTTCAATGATTTTTTCTCGGAAAATTCTTCCCAATACCGAGAAAAGCAGGGGGTGCATTTTGCCTCGGAGGTGAATATTACCCCCTCTCCCCCTATAGTTAAAAATTAATATTTTTGAAATCCCACTATCTTTTTGCAATGTCTTCAATACCCATACACACTTATAGTTGTAGAATTTTGTGGGCTATAAGGCTACGGAATTAATTTTTTGGCCAATCGCAGTTTTTCTCATAGCATTACGATTTTTCTAAAACAAACTTTGTATAATGATAACTGTTGCCCTGTAGGCCTATTTAACTGCACTTTTTGGTCTCAATTTTTACATATTAGAAATCCTTGGGAAATTCTAATTAAGTTTACTGTGTTGGAGTTGTAAAAATAAAATCGATTGTGATCATGAATTGTTGTATCAAGTTGGCGAATATGCTTTAACGCCCTTAATATAACAAAATTTAAAAAAAATATTGTCATTCATTCTAAATGTAATTTTCTCCTATTAACACTTCCAATACTTTAAACATACTAGAATTTCCCAAGGATTTCGAATACGTCAACATTGAGTGTCGTCAAAAAGGCCTACAGGGCAAACGTTATCGTTGTAAAAGGTTTGTGTTTGAGAAAAACTGCGATTCTCTATCCACACCAATGTTACCAGTTATTACGAAACTGATCGTTTAAAGAGCTCTGCTCCAAAATCCATTTCCGTTTTCGCAATTCCAGGGACCATATAGAGCGGGATAAATTTTACCTCGTTCCAACACAAACACACACACCTTCATTGGTCCCCGGCGGACTGTTCGTTATCCTTGACGACGCTGCCTCGAGAGCTCGATGAGACAATAGCCCAAAATGGAAGACATCTTCTTTTTTCGATGTTGTTGCTTCTGTTTTTTTTTCTTGCCCAACACAATCGCAACAATGAGACAAAAGTCCCATTTTCAACCTCATCGTCGGGGGCCGCGGGTGAAAAACCCCTCCCCCCCCCCTCCCGCAAAAAAGAGAAGGAAAAAAATCTGGCACACGAAACGGAAAATCGCCGATAAAGTTCACTGCTGCGGCGACGGAGGCCACGAATAAAAACAATGGCTTTATTGAAACTAAAATTGGAACTTATCGCGTGGCGACCTCCCCCCTTTGAAAGGATTTAAGCTCAAGGACATTTTTGGCTTTTTGAGGGAGGGTCGGGGCAAGGGGGATAATTTTGGGCAGTTTATTTGGTCCGGAAATTGGTTTTCCCTGCTCACCCCCCAATGCATTGCTTTGACGAGGGGTCTGTCGATGTAACTTGAGAGGTTTGTTTTTATTTGTATCGTTTTTTTTTGTTTCGTGTTTTGTTACGGGATGCTGCACGACAGAGATCACTATCGGGGTGGTTGGAGGGGGGGAGGGGAAAAGGAAGGTAATTTAATTCCAGTCAATCGCAAACCCTAATCCTGTCGGTTGATTGAAATTTGGTTGGAGGTAATCGAATTAGATCAGGTTGTCAATGATTTGAACACAAAGTGGATGGAGTAGAAGGCGTTTGCTGTAAGAAAAATCGTGTGTATTTCGTTGAAACTAGTATCCTTGAACAAATGTAACTGTTTGAAGCAGGGGTGCCCAACCTTTTCACAAACCAATTTACAAAGTAGTGTTGCAAATAATATCCATATATTTTGATATTTGAAAAGCTAGATATAGAAACAAAATTATCTGATTTCTTTCAAAATTTGAATTGATTGAAATTGTATTATAGTTGTCACAAAATCATCAAATCTTTTTTGGTCGCTGCAAATATTGCTAAAACCATTGAAAAATTATTCTTCTTATTATGTTGTTATAAAAAGTGAAAACGAAACGCTTAACTTAATTGACTAAGTTAAAAATAAAATTACGGCATTTTTTCAGAGGGTTTGACCGCTCATGATTTAAAGTTTGTATTTAAATCTGGGGGATGTCGGTAGAAACATTGTAGGTAAATATTCCAAAATCTGTATCTTGAGATGGGGCTTATTTTTATAGATTTGGTGTCTTCAGCAAAATTGTAGGTTAGGATCGAACTTATCGAATAAAATACACGGAAAGATAGCAATTTGTCAATTAATTTTCAAGCCGTTGCTAACATAAACCTCCTCGCCAACCAATGAAAAAAAAAATTGGAAAAGTGAGAGAATTCTTTACTTTTGTTATTATTTTTAGGCTGATATTATTCAAAGTTTGTGTTACTCGGGGGAAGAATTTCAACCCTATTTTGGGTTTCCATTTAAAATTATCATTTAGACCCAAAAATATGACCAAAAATCGATTTGCTGACAGTTTGGCTCATTTCTGAGGGCAGAGGGCAGATTCAGCGGGCAAAATTACATGGAAAAACATATATTTGGACAATTTTCGGATTTCGTTAGGGTGGTCCCATATGGTTTTCCCTTGAAAATTAGACTTTTTCAAAAGAAGATATCTCAAAAATACCTTAAAATGACTGTGACTTTTGACCAGGGCTGCGGAGTCGGATCATATTTCAAGCGACTCCGACTCCGACTCCGGCTATCTGGAATTAGCCGACTCTGACTCCGACTCCGGCTCCGGCTTTCAGATTCAACCTACTCCGACTCCGACTCCAACTCCGGCCCACCAACTCTAGCCGACTCCGACTCCGACACCGACTCCACATATTTTTAAATATTTCAAAAGTTAGTTTACTATTATTTCGAAATTATTGAAAAATAGGATTATTTTAAAATTCTTTAAGTGGAAAAAACCGGAAAAAACTTTCTAGTTTTACAAGTTTTAGACGTTATCGGAACAGAAATAAAAAAAAACGCCGGTTTTGAAGGCATTTTCAGAAAAAAACCGTTTAGTAAGTAAATTTGGATTTATTTACTTAACTTAAAATTTTCATTAAATTGATTAAAAGCTAAAATATTAAATTGTTATATTTTTAATGATCATTAAAAAAAAGCTGGCTTTAATGATTGATTTAATATATAAATTCAATTTGCTTACTTTTAAGTTGACATTTATAAGAAGCACAGTGACTATCATAGTCACCTTGTATTTTTAAATAACAATTTTAAACGAAACTAATTTTTAAAGCTCCATTGAAATTTTTAAGACGCAAATGGACATCAGGCCAAGGCTGAAGAAGTTTATTATTACAAATCAATGTATCCTTAAAAATCTTCGTGGTAAGAACGCTAAATGGGTCCTTTTTAAATATCAGTGACCTAGAAAATATTTTACCTCAGAATTTTGGATTTAAATATTTGATTTTTTTTTATATATTTAAAAGGAGGCGCGCGATACGTCTTGCATCTTCACTTAAAACGAAGCTTTATGAATGGTCGTGCGCCTCCAAGAAAATATATGAAAAAACTTAGAATTGGATAAAAAACAAAAATCCACAGGATAAATATTTTCTAGGTCACGTATATTTTTTATCTTGAAATCCTGTCCTATCCTGATATCTTGAGATTTGTTCAACGATAATTTGCAACAATATCAAAATAGTTTGCCTAAGGATTAACATTCTCAGATTTAAGTAGAGAAATAGTAAACATTAAGATAATCGATATTTTTAACATATTCAATGATTATTTCAAAATTAGTTGCAACTTTTTTTTATATATTTGATGTCAGTTTGAAATATTTGAATCCCGACACTTTTAATTTTTTGTACAAAGTGCTAAACAAAATGCGCATGTTGAGTTCCAAGTAATAGATTGTTATAATCGTTGAAGAGTTGGAAGAGTTATCCTGTCAGTGATTTTTTTTGTTTTCGATTTCCATAAAAAGTGATTATTATTTATATTTTTTGATGTACCTCGTAACTTTTTTCCTGAACATTGATTTCTTTAAAACCACCAAGACATTCACTATCGGGGTATAAGATGACTGTGTGTGTACTTTTTTCAGAAAGAACTAGATTAAATTTGGTCAAATTTGAGTTTCAAGGGTACATAAATATCGGCAAAAGGATGCAGTCAAAAATCAATTAAATATTTCTGACTACAAAACCAATATTGTTTTTATTTCTTTTTTTTTGAGTTATGATGATACTACATACTTGGGTACGAGCTGAATAACAGGTTATCATTTAGTGATCTATAAAAAAAAATAAAAATGGCAACGCAGCGCATGCAACTTAAAAAAAAAAAAATTAAGAAGTTTTGTAAATTAATCTGTTTTATAGCAAATACAAAAAAATAAAAATAAACATATTTTTTGTTGAATTTAAGATAACTCCGACTCCGACTCCAACTCCGGGTAATCAGAAATTTTCGGCTCTGACTCCGACTCCGACTCCAGCTAATAAAATTTAGCCGATTCCGGCTCCAACTCCGGCTCCGACTCCGACTCCAGCTGTTCAAGTTTTTACGTCTACGACTCCGACTCCGACTCCGACTCTGACACCGACTCACAGCCCTGCTGTTGACCCTTAAGTCCAAATTAACTTGTCAAAAAATAAAAATGTTCGTTTTTTAGAGTTCTAAAAGTGCCCCCAATGCCACAGTGTTCGGAATGGCAAAATTAAGTGGAATAAATTGATAACTCCTTTATTTGACGTCCTAGCCAAATGGTGTCTTCTGAAGAGTTGTTGTACTTGATAAGGGCTATCTTTTGAAGTAATTGACATACAGGGTGACGACCTTCCAGGGTGTCAACCAAAAACTAACTTTGTTGGATGACGTTGTAGGGCTTTGGTGTCTTGGGCAAAGTTGTAGAGGAGAAAATTTCATGAAAGTTTGTCGAAAACACCAAATTTGTAGCTCTTAATCTACTCGAGATATACGCCATTTTTGCAAAAATGGTCCAAAAAGCACTTTTTTGGTGATAACTCAAAATGTTAGCATTTTAGCGGCCTACTATGTTCTGAAGAGTTGTTTATGACATAAAATTACACACCTTTGCCGAAGACAGCAAAATGTTTTGAGCCTTTATTGAAGAGTTATAACCATTTTTATGTGATTTTGAGCCTATTTTCAAGTTGCCATTAACATTTATAAATAGATTGATTAAAAACCGTCAAATTCAAATCTAGATATCTAAAAATAGACACGGATAGACACGGAGATATTTTCAGGAAATGTAGTTGAAAGTGTGTACTTTCAGGTGCATTGTTCGGTTTTGCGCCAAAATGCGCCATTTTGAAAACATAGCAACTTGAAAATAGGCTCAAAATCACATAAAAATGGTTATAACTCTTCAATAAAGGCTCAAAACATTTTGCTGTCTTCGACAAAGATGTGTAATTTTATGTCATAAACAACTCTTCAGAACATAGTAGGCCGCTAAAATGCTAACATTTTGAGTTATCACCAAAAAAGTGCTTTTTGGAACATTTTTGCAAAAATGGCGTATATCTCGAGTAGATTAAGAGCTACAAATTTGGTGTTTTCGACAAACTTTCATGAAATTTTCTCCTCTACAACTTTGCCCAAGACACCAAAGCCCTACAACGTCATCCAACAAAGTTAGTTTTTGGTTGACACCCTGGAAGGTCGTCACCCTGTATGTCAATTACTTCAAAAGATAGCCCTTATCAAATACAACAACTCTTCCGAAGACACCATTTGGCTAGGACGTCAAATAAAGGAGTTATCAATTTATTCCACTTAATTTTGCCATTCCGAACACTGTGCAATGTCACTTTTCTCTAAAACTTATCCTTGAATTGCCACGTTCAAAAAACTGATTATTAAAGGTTTGCTTATATGCTTTCTTTAAATTTGCTCGTAGAAGGCGTAAATTACGAGATAAAATATTGATGTCATGGACAAAATTTCTTGGATCGGCAAGCCCCAAAACTTTCTAGAAGGAGAAAAAATGCCCAAAAATATTCCTGAAAAGTTAGATTTTCAAAATCA
>NC_068939.1:162145962-162184731 GCF_016801865.2 Culex pipiens pallens | reverse complement strand
TGCCATTCACTAAAATTTCAATCCAAATTTGTGCGATTCGTAACAAAAAAGGAGTGTCTGGAATTCGAAGCAAAAGTGTCCGGATTTCGAATCAGCTTCTTTCTGAGTCCGGGATTCGGAGCACATCAATTATTTTTTCCATTGTCCATGTCCATTTTGCTTGGCTAGCCCTCCAAATTGTGTTGTGGATTCTGTTGACATTGGAAATGCACGTTTTGTCCAAGTCAAATATTTAAAAAAAAATCAAAGAAATTGAGTAATTCTGGAGAATTGTTTCATTGAAAATTGGTCGTATGTTATTCGATACATACTTTTCAGATCTAACAATCACCACTCCACAATATTGTGGATTTATCAGAACTAGATGTTTTTATTATTCTATGTGAGTAGGGGAAATATCCCCATATTAAGCCTAACAAGCGGTCGTGTTTGAATGATGCTGGATAATCTGGAAATTTACTAAAACCAAGTACACCAACGAGTAGAGCAGGCCTGCCCAACGTCCGGCCCGCGGGCCTGATCCGGCCCGTGAAGCCATCTCATCCGGCCCGCGTAGGCTGTTCATAAAATACTCAATAAAAAAATCTTGAGAACAAATTTTGAAGATATTATAATAAAATATTTATTTGTTTTTTTTTTTTTTTGCATAAAATAACATAAAATGTTGCTAATTCAACGTTTTAATTAGAATATGCCTTTGTATTTTTAAATGATTTTATTTCACTTTTAAACATTCTTTATGTATGAATTTATTTGTTGTTATTGCTATATTGATGTTATAGGAATCAATTCTTAAACTTAAAAAAATGTGCAAAAAGATTGCAAAAGACACTGAATTCAAATTACTCAAAGTTTTGGCTGCTTTACTTCTTATTGAATTGTTTCTTTTTTGAGGATTTTGATTTAAATTGATTTTTCATAAATGAGTAAGCAAATATAATTATTTATATTTGCTAGAAATAAGTTTTTAAAAGCAAATTAATCATATTGAAAATAAAGATCGCAGCAACTATTAAAAAAAATATTTCTAAATGAGTCAAGAAATCAGCTAGCAATTTTTTTCATAATCTTCAATAATTCTAAGAAATTTGAAGAATGACGAATTAAAAAGTATCAGATATATATTTCTATACACTTTTTTTTATTTCATGTCTTGAAAATTATTTTGAAATTGTTTTTTTCGTAGAGAAGATTTGAATCCAAATTTCGTTTCAATCAACTTTATCTTGAATCGTTCAGACTTGAAAAAAACTTGCAGCGACGAAATTTTAATGTTTTTATAGCTAATGATATCAGGGAATTTAATTTCAATCGACAAAAACAATTACAATATTGTTTTGTCCACAATGAAATAAAAATAAATCTAATAAATCTAATCTTTGTTTTTCTTTCTTAAAATCAAGATATTTGAATCTTATTTTCCACATTAGTTTATAAATTTGTTTACTTGAATTAACCTATTAAAAAAAAATATGAGGAAAATGTTTATTTTCTTTAACTTTTACCAACATTAGTTCCGGCCCGCCCATGCTTTAGAAAAAATAAAATCTGGCCCGCAGGGCCAAAAGGTTGGGCACCCCTGGAGTAGAGCAACTTTTTGTGAACATTTCTGTTTATTTTTACTTTTACTAAAAGTTATTCTATTCCTTTACAAAAAAAATATTTCCCAAACGTATTCTAATCAGAAGAGCTATTTTCAGCATAGTGATTTTTCTTCCAGCACTTTTTTGGGTTTGCTTAGTGCTGCCAAAATTGAAGAAATTTTAAGCGAACACTCACGAAAAGTAGCATAGATAGAGAAAATTTCCTGGCATCACTGGCTCACTCCAACAGGCGCTGCTGGTGGCGTTGGTGGCCACCCTGTGTTCTTGATTTGCCTTCGCTTCTCGCTTCGTTTTTCTATAGCCTTCGATTGGAATGGGTCGTCAAAATTCAAACGTCAAACGACTTGGCGCGTTTGTTTTTTGATGGCGCTTGCTAATTATTTACATGTTTCGGGATTATTTTTCAAGTGAGTGACTAACTAATGTTCAAAAAAACGTGTTGCCGGTAGTTGTAAGCAATTTCATTCTTAAGCGCTTTGGAAACGTTAGCGCAAATAAAAAGATATTGATGGCGATTTTCGTTAAGCTGTTAAGCTCTCATCTTGCGTGTTAATGTGTGTGCCACCAAAATGATGAGAAATGGTCTCACAGAATGGAAATTGTGATCAAAAGTGCATTAAATTTGATCTTTTTGGCCAGTAAATGGCATAAATTTGTGTGCTTACTTGAGGCGGTGCTGTTGCTGGCAAGTTTAAAGCCTAAATAGTATTTTTGGAGCTTTAATCGGGCATCAAACTCTTCATATGACGAAGATAGGTGTTTGATTAGAAATGGTATATTTCCCTTAGTTGTTTGGCTTTTTATTTTTACTCGATTTGTTTTTTTTTGTATTTGGCTATAAAGTCAAAACTCAGGTCGGGAAATCGTGTAGGTCGGAAATTTACCAAAATCTGCAGAAAACGAACGAAACGCCGAAAGTCATTTCTTGATTTTTCAACATGTTGGGAATTTCATGCATATCTCCTCTTTCGGTTGTACTCTAGTCGTCTTGAGCAATTTACTATTCTAATAATTTTAATTTAAATGAATAGCTTTAATTTTGTTTGGAATTTGTTTCGACATTTTGCTCGACAGCTGATATTAATTTTCTTTTGATTTTTAAAACTAGCTGTAAAGAAAGGCCGCGAAGTTAATTTTTCAATACTGATTAAACTTTAAACATCCATGTCGTACAAAGTGTCATTTTGCTGATAAAATTAACCTTAATAATATAAGCAAATTGGGGCTGCATTTTAGGACCCAATTCTAAAATTTTTGTCTTAGTGTTGAATTGCATTAACTTGTAGCACCCGCCGTGGAAGACCCCCATTTTTTACCCCCTTCTTCTCTGACATTTCGCACCTGTCAACCTGTCTTTCTTTTTGTTTTGATCACACCTTCGCCACACGTTCGTGAGGTGGATTGTGATAAAACACACACACAAGCAAAGAGCCCGCTGTGTTGTGTTGGTAAAATCGTACCGAAATGAACCCGACCCGAGTTCACGCTCTCGCGACGCATGCTCAAGCCATCACATGGCGAGTGAAGCGACGATGAGCAAAACCTACACACAGTCAAATGCGGGGCCACCTCGTGGACCTTTCGGGTTATTCTGTCAACACGGCAGCCTTGGGTTGTTCTTGAGCTTGGAGCCGCGTGATTGGGGTGGACCTTGGATGATTTTTTTTTGGGTTTTTACAAAAGTACACCCAAAATGGCAGTTTTTCTTCTTACGAATGAGCATTTTGCAATTTTTTAAGGTTGCACAACGGTAACTGTTACTGCTGTTCAACATAACCCTATCTTTTTGCAACATCGACCGCGATCTCTGCGAGAGCAGTCCGATAACAGAAGACTAACCCAGTCAGCAGATCTCCACCTGTGTGGTCGTAAACCGCGTGACTACTTGAGACCGTGCGTGTGTGGGTGGTGTTCACCCGCACACTGCGATCCGGCGCAAACATGCGCCGTGACGTTGTTTTGATCTTCTTCAGTGCATCGTCTCGCCTGCTGGGTCTCCCGGATAAACGAGTCGGCGGGTTGCTATGGTGGTGTGGGACACGACGAAGGCGATGAAGGCGAGTTTGACGTTCAGGAGCTGTATCCAACGCATGAACCGATTTTAATATCAGTATGTTACTTGAAATGCGTCGACTCGGTTCGGCGGTTCGGTCGTTGTTTCTTTCTCCGTAGGGAAGAGCCCCTTGTGTACTGTTACAGAGTTTGTTCAGCAGAAGTTTGGATCTATCTTGTCTGATTGTCTGATTGTCTTCTCGCGGGCGGGTATTGTTGCTTGCTAAGTTGACAGATAGGTCGGAATTGGAAATCAAAGATCGCAATTCGCAATACATTGAGAGTCGATTTCGCGTTTTTGGTTGTATCGAAGTGTCGATAGTTGAAGACCTGAGGGTGGGGTGTGTGTTTTCTAATTGTCGTGAAAAGGTGGTGTGATTTTGGCTCGGGGAAGTATTGCGCTTATGTGGTGAAATTTTGCGAAGAGGAAAAAGTCGCATTTCCTTGTACAAAATTTTAGCAATATCCCCCGCCGCACACATGTGTGCACGTTTGTGCGTGTGTTAGTGTAGTTTATCGGCGATATTGGCACCTCGCGGTATCGAAAAAAGGCCGTAAAGTGATTCGATCTGTTTGCGTGTATGTGTGCAGCAGAGGTAGATTTTCCGCGAGTGTTGGTGTAAATTGCGAGTATATCGGGTGGTAGTGTTTTGTACACCTTTCGGGTAACCCCGGGGACCGATCCGACCCGCTGTCTCCGACGTCGTCGGGTGTTCATTCCGTCGCAAGTTTTTCGCACATTTTGGGGCCTGAGGAAAAGATAAAAATTTGACGTAACCTCTTCAGTGCTGCGGTACGTCGTGCGTACGTGAGCCTCTGGGCCCTTACAATTGGTGCTCGGTACGGTACCGAGTTTGGTTTGGCCAAGTGTCACTCGTGGTCCGTGCAAAAGCAAAACAAAGTAGCCCGGTGTGTATCGCGCGTGTGGTTATAATCATGTGCAATCAGTGAGTGAATCCCTCAAAGTTCGTGTTTTCTCTCTATCCGAGTCTGCTGTGTCAAGTGTATCTGTTTGAGTGTGTGTTTACATCTGGTAGAGTGGTTGCCCACTTTGTCGAAGACCATGACCCTGTCACTGCGTTTGGTAGTGCTGGGTGCGCTATGCTTCGCCTACTGCGGTGGAGCAAGCAAACTGGCCGCCAAAGCAGGCCTGGATGATGAGGCCGCGGTGGCTGCCGCCGCCTTCAAGGAGGACACCCTGGCTAGCAACATGCTGCCCGAGCAGGAACCGCCGCATGTTACCAAGGGACCCGGCAAGCCGGCAAAACCAACCAAGCCACCGGCGGCTAAGAACGCGCCAACGGCCGCGAAAGGACCCCGAAATGAATGTAAGTTCGCGATACTCTACAAAATTGATCATTTAAGGCTTCCCGAAAATCTAGTAGAAATCAGACTCGCGAAAATAATTTTAAAAATCAATCGAGCATTCATTCATGCTGTTAACTTTACGCAGTTGACCTGGCTTCGAGAACTGTCAAGCGCTGTGCCCGGTAAGAAATCTTGCCACTTAAAAAGGGTTACCGGGTCGAGTTTATTTAATCGACTTCAGCGACTAACTGTGCCTACTGCTCCTGGAGACTACACCGACTCTGACTGCAAGTCCAACAAAAACTACAAAACAAATTTATTGAAAACTTGGTGACTCCGAATCTTCTGAAGTTTTCGCGACGCTGACTCCAGCCGATGTCGGGTCCTCAAAAAGTAACCGACTCAATCGGCTCTAACTGCAAAGTCCTGAGCAAAACAATGCATTAGGGATGTAAACAAACAGTGTATCCCACTTGCCCACTTGATTTCGCCCTATCGAAAATTTACTACAACTTAGGTTTTACGCCGTGACGTCGTTTGACAGCTCACGTGCACGGTTTACACGACCGAATTTACACGGTCTTCGTCGATTTTTGATGATTCGAACTGCCATGTAAACAGTGCACACCTTTCTATCCTCCAAATCGAGTCGACGTAAAACCTGATGAAATGTTATCTCCAACCTGGGAATTTACAAAACGATTCCACCTGTCAAAACGCTCCTCTCTCCCCTTTACTCGTGTGTTTGTTCAGATTTGTTTTGGTCTGTGTCGTTTTCGTTCCGAAAACTGTGCCAAACCATTTTTTTGGAAATGACTTTGTTGCCGCTGGCACCGCCGCCGCCAACTACGATCAATTGACGTTTGACCCCCCCGCCGTCGCCGTCGGTGTCGTACTACGACAACCTCAAAGAATTAAGATCCAGTTTCATCAATTGATTTTTTTTTTTTTTTTTTTTTCATAAAATTATTTTTATTAGGTCCTTTTCGGTACTGGGACCTGGTTAGGACCGAGTCGGTTTTTGTAATTACATTTGACTTAATAATTACAGAGGATCTTGTGTGTAAATGTTAGTGGGAGGGGAGCCGATTACCCGCGGCCTACTCGGGGTTAGTAGGGAAGGGATTGATGTTAAGGACAAGGCGTGGGAAGGGAAGGGGGATTGTGTAGGGGTCTTGGTTGGCTCTGCTGGCCTTTGCGTTTTGTCCTCAGCCGCAACTCGGTGTCCAGCTGCTGGGGCGATCTTGCTTTGCTTCCGGTGCAACCAGAAACGACGGCTTTGTGCGAAGGCGAGTTATACTAACTAGAGGAAAACTAACTGAAGGGAAACTAACTGGAAGAAAACTAAATAGATATTTTGGAATCTGAGAGGAACTGATAGATAGGATAGAGAACATCAAGGTCTAGTTGAGATAGCGCGTCTCGCATCGGGATTTCTGGTGGTCTTCCTCGGGCCCTGAGGGTATCTTTCAAATTAATTCTGTGAGCCTGGTGATCTGGACACGCCCATACGAGATGGTCGATGTCCTGATAACCCTGCCCACAGTCACAAAGGTTCGTATCACTCATGTTGATACGGTACAGATGAGCCTTGGACGAGTAATGGTTCGACATAAGGCGGGACATCGTTCTGATGAATCCACGCGTCAAGTCCATTCCCTTGAACCAGGCTTTTCTTTGCACCTTAGGTCGTATGGAATACATCCAACGTCCCTTGGTGTCGTCGTCCCATTGTTTTTGCCAATCCAGAAGCGCACGCTGCCTCGGAAAACCGTAGCATTCTTGTAGGCTAATTGGCCTTTCAAAAATGTCTCCACTCTCAGCACCCTTCTTGGCGAGCAAGTCCGCTTTCTCATTACCCGGAATCGAGCAATGAGCGCGGACCCACACCACCGTGATGCTGAAGAACTGAGCCGCCAGGTTGTTTAAAGTCTTACGTATTTCCGTGAGGAAAAACGCAGACTCCCTTGTCGGCTTCAGAGACCGGATAGCCTCAACAGAGCTAAAGCTATCGGTGAAGATGAAGTAGTGGTCAGGTGGCATGGTCTCGATGATTCGCAGTGCGCAGTAAACCGCGGCTAACTCTGCGACGTAAACCGAACTCGGATCCTTCAGCTTAAAGAACAGCTGATAAGATTCATGATAGACACCGAAGCCCGTACAGCCGTCGAGCTTGGAGCCATCGGTGAAGAATCTGTTGTTTGGAGGAACATGGTTGTACTTTGATGCGAAGATCGACGGTACAACTCCCCGCAGAAGATGGTCTGGGATACCGCGAGTATCGGCTTTCATGGACGTGTCGAAGCCAATCAGGGTGCTGCTGGTTAACGGAGGCGTGCGCTGTACCGTTGTGCTCGGGCTCCACTCCCACGATGACATAAAGTCATAATATAGAAGCATGCGCCGAGACTCAACGTGAAGGTTCAGCAACGTTTCAAAGTTGTCAATTACCAGTTTATTCCTGTAATCACACCGGATCAGGAACCGGTAAGACAGTTCGTAGTAACGAGTTCGCAGAGGCAACACTCCAGCCAAGATCTCGAGGGTCATGTTGTGAGTTGAGTGCATGCAACCCAAGACAATGCGAAGACTTCGGTACTGTATCCGCTGGAGAATCAACAAGCGTGATTTCGCAGCTGTTTGGAAGCAGAAACTGCCATATTCCAGTACCGAAAGTATCGTTGTCTTGTACAGTCGAAGCAGGTCAGAAGGATGAGCACCCCACCGGTTGCCAGAGACGCTGCGCAGAAAATTAGTTCTTTGCAGGCACTTTTGCTTCAGGTAGTTAATGTGCTTCCCCCATGTTCCCTTCTGATCAAAGATGGTACCCATGTACATGAAGTGGTCCGACTGCTCGATAGTCTTTCCCGAAAGAGAAAGATTGAGCTGCGGCGGTTCATGCTTCCCCGTAAAAACGACCAGTTCCGTCTTCTCCGGAGAGAATTCAATACCCTTTCCAACTGCCCAATGGGCCAAGTTGTTCAGGGTATCTTGCAAGGGTTCTAGCAGATCGACTTCCTTCTTGGCAGCGATTGAAACCACTGCGTCATCTGCGTACTGTATAAGGGTGCAGTCTCCGGTCAAGCAATCATCGATATCGCTGACGTAGAAGTTATACATGGATGGACTAAGGCGTGAGCCTTGTGCCAAACCCATGTAACTTATCCGGGTGATTGCCAGATCACCTTGCACAAAGTGCATGTGTTTTTCTGACAACAGGTTGATGAGGAAGTTGCACATCGTCGGATTGAGACCGCTCCGCCGCAGCTTTACTCCCAACACATCGATGGAGACTGAATCGAATGCACCCTTGATGTCTAGGAAGACAGAAGCCATTTGCTGTTTTTTACCACGGGCTATGTCGATTCCTGTGGCCAGCAAGGCTAGACAGTCGCTTGTTCCCTTGCCTCTCCGGAAGCCATACTGCGTGTCTGACAGCAAGTGCTCTCGTTCCATCCATGGTTCGAGGCGGTCGAGGATCATCTTCTCCAGCAACTTGCGTAGACACGACAGCAAGCTGATTGGACGATACGAGTTGTGGTCGGACGCCGGCTTACCGGGCTTTTGAATGGCAACCACCCGGACCTGTCGCCATTCGTGTGGAATTACGTTCTGCTCCACGAACGTGTTGAAAAGATTCAACAGACGCTGCTTGGCGACGTCCGGAAGATTTTTCAGCAAGCTGAACTTGATCTTGTCCGGACCAGGAGCAGTGTTGTTGCCCGTCAATAGTGCTATGGAGAGCTCTACCATCGAGAAGGGAGGATTAGAATCGCTCCCATCAACAACGTCGAATGATGGTTGTGTCGGCACCGAGTCCGGGCACACCTTCTTGGCGAAATCCAATATCCACTTGTCCGATTTTTCCACACTCTCGTTCGGAACGGAACCTCTACGCATTTCATCAATTGATGTTGTTGTTTTTTTTTCGGTGGCACTATTTGCCGTCGGCAAATGTCACAATAATTAAATTAGCGTTTGCTGGGAATTTTTGTGGTTTTGGGACGAAATTCAATTAAGGTCCGACGGTGATTTCTGGGAAGAATCAAGATCTGACCGTCAATTGAAATTTGCTAGGAGATTCGATACAATGAGTAGGCGACAATCGTTGAGACTATTTTTAGGTTAGTTACCGTCGTACCATTTGACGTTGTCGTGCTGTTTTGCCACACGTCGCTTTTTGACGTTCCAAGAAAAATGGGTTTTAATGTTTGACCTTGAATAAACAAAAACTAGAGCACGCGATGTAAATGAAAAACGATAAACGATGACCTGTAATCCCTTTACTCAGTTGTCGCACTTACTGCAATGCTTCCTTCATGTAAAGAGTGGCAGAAAAGCACGAAATTTTTTCGGGTTTTATTGAATATCTCAGGATTGAAATCAATTTTTGGAGATCTGTGAAGGTCAAAAGATCAGACATTGAAAGCCGCACAAAATGGCGTTCTTAACTTAAAAAAAATCAAACCATCCACATTAACGACCCCCGGGTCTTTTGTGGTCTCTATTGCAAGTTTCTGCTCGAACCTAGGAGTCCGAAGGCTTGAATGGGGAGAGCACCCAAACCTCTTTCTACTCCAAGGAACCTTCCACCCCAGTGTTTGAACTGACGACCTTCGGATTGTAAGTCCAACCGCCGCCAGCGATTCCACCGGAGTAGGCTTGGTTTGGTGTGTTGTTTGTACTTATGGCATGGAGACGACTCCTACACCTGGAATGACTTAACGGCCTTACAACCAAGGCCGGGACCGACATTTTACTTCCTCATCCGATGGAAGGTTGCAGCAGATGGGAATCGAACCCAGAATCATCCGCTTACAAAGCGGACAGCGTTCTTAACTTAATTTGGCTCTAAATTTATGTGCGTCAAGATAGCACGACAGCGTCGAATTGAGCTATTTTCGACGAGCTTTTCGTACCAAATCTGTACAGGATTGCTTTGTTCGTTGGGCTCAGACATCGATTATTGATTTCAAGCTGCGGTAGCTGTTGACGTGCCGAGTAGGCGTTGCGAAAGGCGACCTTGTTACTTTGCCGTGCTATCTACTGCGAATTAAGGTCGCTTTCGTTATCTTGCGTTAAGAACGCCCGCCAGAAATCCGCGGGGTTCCGCTTGGATCTTGGATTATCCGAGGTTTCGGGGACTATCTGGCTCAAGGTTGGTTAATCCTGGCTCGGGTACGGGATAAGCAGTGTGCTTCCAGAAGTGATAAGCTGTCACTGTTTGAATTCTCGAAGTTTGTTTGGGAACGTGTCGGACAAACAAACATGCCAACAGGAAGCCGTGACTAATTGGGTATTACACGGTCGTTCAAGAACTACCGTCCTTATCGGAGGGGCACGCGTTCTTCCCAGCTGCAGCATGACGGTCTTCTTAGTGGCAAGATGCTAATGGAAATACGGAAAAAAAGAACTACGCGAAAGGCCATAAATCTTGAAACTATTTTCATCTGCGTCGATGGTAACAGGGATTGTAGGTGACAGAAGGTTCTGTTGTCACGCAACAACTGCTTCATTGACAGCTGGGAACGTCATATATTACCCTGGACTAATTAAATCACTTTCCCAGGCGTCATAAATCACCAGTTGAAATCCGCCTAGCGGGTATTGATTTAGACATCGATGGGATACTTGGAACGGTACAAATGTTTACACGAAATCCAACGCTTAGCCTACTATATTATGCCGCAAAAAAGGGACACCCTCTGCATGATACCCAAGATGATACCATCATATCGGACGAGATGAATCTCGGGCACCGTTACTAACGCGCCCGGATCTATAAGCTGCGGATGACGGTCCTTTTTTTCTCGACCGAGCCGGCTTTTCGTCCCACTCGTAGAGAGGACCCCCCTCCCTAAATGTATACATTTATTCATCATTTTTGGCTTTTGTCGTAGAGGACCACGCACCACTCTGATTGACATGTCTTTTTATGGGCTGACGAAAATTGATCTTTTACTTCGGTTGGGCGTTTAGGCGGCTCTTCCTTGGAAGTATCGAAGCAGGCGGCTAGTGTTGTCGCAACACGTCGTCATGGCCTGTGCTGATGTTAAAGCCGATCAAAGCGAACATTTTACTGCAGAACGACAGGTCACATTTTCATCAAAAAACTTCAAAGAGCGCTGTGGTGAATTTGACATTGGTCGTGGTGAGTTTCTGAAAATCAAATCGGTCGTTAATTTTTTTGAGGCAGCAATTGATGAATTGAAAAAGTTTCACAATTATTTTAGAAAAATTTCTTCACGACGACGTTGTCATCGTCTCGCACATTTCTAATCAAATGTGGCAATCGAAATGCCCGGCACGCGGACATTCCGCTGACATTTTTATTACCAATTAAGAGCGTGCACCCATGACGACGACGAATACATTACTTCCAGCCGGGATGGTCATTGACGTTGGGGACCGTGGGGACGGCCGGTCGCTCTCTAACCCTTGGCTTGTTGGTATTTCTTCTACGATCGTTGAAAGAATCTTCATCAAAAGAGTTTCACAGAGAAGAAATTCATAAGTGATCGAGTTTTTTTTTTCTCTCTTTCGCGATATTATCGGAAGTTCAACGAATCATTTCCAAACATTTTCGAGATAAATATGTAAACAAATTTATACAACAACATCCTGAGAAAATCAAGGGAAAAATCACAAAATATCATGAAAATATTCTTACTCTTTGATATTATTTTGAGATTTATTAAGAGATTTTGTGGATTGTGTTTCAAAATATTTCTATCTCTAATATCCAAATAACAGACTTTCAATCGATTCTCCCCACTCACCAAGGGTTAACCTCTCGCAGATTAACGCTTAAACGCTGCAGTACAGACTAACCTCAGCATCCAGCGCTACTGTTGCGAGGGGGAAAATTAACGATATTCACCCCCCATCCCTTCAAACCCCACAATCAGCGTCGTCGTTCACGGCCAGATTGTCAGATTTATTGGAATCGATTTGCCAGCCAGCGATGGATCGAACTGCCGCTCGCTGATGATGCTATTCCAGTGAACCATAAAAAGACCGTAATTCGGAACTGGTCGCGGCAGCTCCGCGGAGGAGGTAGAATAATGATGATCTAATTGATCTGCGCTGCCGGTGATAAGATTTATCTGCGAGGATTAGGCGGTCACTGGTCGCGGATTATGTGGGGAATGCGTGAAGGGAGGATTTTTTTTTGTTGAGGGAGCAAATCGAAATTCGGGGAACCAGTAAATCTTTGGAATCGAAATGAGCAGTGGAGCTCATGTGGAAACGAATTCTTAGGTTATTTTTCAAAAGGTCGTAACATTGGATTTAAATTGCTTAGTTCATCCAATTGAAATATTCTTTAGAGTGAGTGTGAGGATCATTTTTTTTTACAACAAAAGTTTCGTTCATTTGAAAACGTTACGTGAGATTTCAAGGAAATAAATCACAGCAGGGAGTTTCGCGTATTCAGCTACATAAAGCAAAATCCCAGTAGTGTATTTTAAAGGATTTGCTCGTGTGCAAGAACCTGTAAGAAAACATGATCTGGTACTGAGTATTGCCAAAATAACATAAATTCTAAGAAATCAAACAAAATGATAAAATGATTTGGTGAAATTTTGGCAAATTTGATACCTTCAGGAGTAATTCCAGCTCAACTCATGAACTTTTCTGGTTCTTTTGTACCCGACCCTCTCCGATTTCAATGAAACTTTGTCGACATGTTATCTAAAGCTTATATAAGCCATTTTTGTGTATATGGAACCAGTTGCATTCGAAAATTAGCTATTCTCTGAGATTTCGATCATTTGATTTTTAGTCTTTTTTTAATCCGGCTGAATTTTTTGGTGCCTTCGGTGCGCCCAAAGAAGCCATTTTTGCATCATTAGTTTGTCCATATGATTTTCTATATAAATTTGGCAGCTGCCCTTACAAAAATAATTTATGAAAATTCTAAATCTGTATTTTTTGAAGAAATTTTTTGATCGATGTGGTGTTTTCGGCAAAGTTGTAGGTATGGATAAGGACTACACTGAAAAAAAAGATACACGGTATTTTTTTTTGGTGATTTTCAATTTAACTTTTTGTCACTAAAGCTTGATTTGCAAAAAAAACTATTTTTATTATTTTTTTCATTTTCTGGATTGTTTTAGAGAACATCAAATGCCAACTTTTCAGAAATTTCCAGAATGAACAAAACATCTTTGACCGAGTTATGAATTTTTGAATCAATACTGATTTTTTCAAGAATCGATATATCGGTCGAAAGAAAATTTCAACCTTATATTTCGATGTTAAACCGAATTTGCAATCAAAAAGAACTCTAGTGAAATTTTGATAAAGTACAACATTTTCAAGTTATAGCTATTTTTTGGTAACTTTTTTTGAAAATAGTCGCAGTTATTTTTTTTGTAAATTAGTGTTTGCCCACCTTCGAAAAAATATTTTTAAAAAGCAGAGAAAATTCTCTACATTTTGCTTTTTTTGAACAAAAATTTTCTAATGTCGATATCTCAGCAACTAACGATCCGATTTACAATGTCAAAATATGAAACATTCGTCAAATTTTCCGATCTTTTCGGATATTTTTAATTTTTTTAAATCAAGACCAATATTTCAAAAGAGCGTAATATTGAATGTTTGGCCCTTTTGAAATATCAGTTGATTAAAAAAATTGAAAATATTGTTTTCGAAAAAATCGGAAAATTCTACGAATGTTTCATATTTTAACATTGAAAATCGGACCATTAGATGCTGAGATATCAACATTGGAAAATTATGGGTTGTTTGGGTGGGACTTAGAAAAAATCAATTTTCCTGTTTTTAAATCCTTGCATGACAATTTCTCAGCAACTAAAGGTTGTTTCAACAGATGCTCAAAAAAGCAAAATATAGAGGAATTTCTCAGTTTTTCAAAAATATTTTCTAAAAAGTGGGCTAATATCACCTAAAAAAAAAAAATAAATAACGGCGACTATTTTCAAAAAAGTTACCTGGCTAAACTTTGAAAACGGTGCACTTTACTAAAATTTCACTAAAGTACTTTTTGATTGCAAATTCAATTTTACATCGAAATATAAAGTTAAATAAAATAAAATTGAAAAATCTTTGCGACCGATGTTTCCATTTTTTGAAAACAAAAGTATTGAATCAAGTTTTTTTCCCATTCTTGAAATTGCTGAAAAGTTGGCAATTGATGTTCTCTAAAACATTTCAGAAAAAAATAGTGTTTTTTTTTGCTAATCAAGTTTAAGTGACAAAAAGTGAAATTATAAATCACCTATTTTTGTTTACCATGTATAATTTTTTTCAGTGTAGTCCTTATTCATATCTATAACTTTGCCCAAGACACCAAATCGATTAAAAAAGATACAGATTTTTGTATGGACAGCTGCTAAATTTGTATCGAAAATTATATGGACAAACTAATGATGAGATTCATATGAACACCCCCGTTGGGAAATCTGGGCATTATTGTTGAGGTAATTTGGACATATTTTGTGGGATAATTTGGACACTTCTGTGGGTTTTTTTTTGGACAAATTTCAAACAATTTATTTATAACTTGATCCTTGATTTTTGTCACCTTTTAGCCCTGAATTTTCTAAAACATAATATTTAGTGATTGATGGGAAAATGATCCTGAGGACCATACGAAAAATAAAGTATACTTTAGATAATTTTTTGTTGCCCTCCCCCCCTACTTCAAAATTTTCCCAAAAAATCTCAGTGTAGTCCTTATTCATATCTATAACTTTGCCCAAGACACCAAATCGATTAAAAAAGATACAACATTTTTGTATGGACAGCTGCTAAATTTGTATCGAAAATTATATGGACAAACTAATGATGAGATTCATATGAACACCCCCGTTGGGAAATCTGGGCATTATTGTTGAGGTAATTTGGACATATTTTGTGGGATAATTTGGACACTTCTGTGGGTTTTTTTTTGGACAAATTTCAAACAATTTATTTATAACTTGATCCTTGATTTTTGTCACCTTTTAGCCCTGAATTTTCTAAAACATAATATTTAGTGATTGATGGGAAAATGATCCTGAGGACCATACGAAAAATAAAGTATACTTTAGATAATTTTTTGTTGCCCCCCCCCCCCTACTTCAAAATTTTCCCAAAAAATCTTAGGGCAGAAAAATAATTATGTTTTACTGATTTTTTTTTATGTTTATTGAATAAAACTTGCACAATCGGTTGTAAAGTGTTTAGAGTACATTTTATAACATTTTCTTCTGTTTGTTTGATTAAATATTAAATTTTTATGCAGAAAAGCAATAAAAACACTAAATATGAAATTTCAACTCAAATTGAGATGAGTTAATCTTCCTCAAATATAAAACCAATTTCTGAAGAAATAAAACACATAATTGCCATGATTTTAAAACTTAGTGTTTAAGAAACATTATGTTTGGTTTTTCTTAGCTTATCTCCATGAAAATTCAAGGACAGTTCAGTAATACTAGGAATAACTCTGAAAAGATACATATTGCAGTTTGAATTCAGTACCCTTTTAATTTAAAAATTGAATCTGAATTGATGTTTTTAAAACAATTAAATACGAGTTTTTTTGTCAACAAAATTGTCGTCAACCAATTTTCATCATTTTTGTCATTAAACAATTGTTATAATTTTATTTCCATCGCTAATTTTGGAACAGTTTATTTCAGAACTTTCCAAAAATCATCCTTAATTGATAATTTTGGCAATAAAAAGGCCAAATTGCCCAACGTTTATAGGCAAATATCTCGGACGTAAACAAAACAAATCCCTAACTATTTTTCCCAATACTTTTCATTGTATTTATTATTCACACGGAGAAAAAAGTGTTCCCAAAATCGTGAACAAGCGTTCATGAAAATGGGAACCACGAACAAAGTGTTCAAATCCCATGGTACGGTTTTGAAAAATGTACCATTTGAACATTTTCATGAACGCTTGTTCACGATTTTGGGGACTCTTTTTTCTCCGTGCAATATCACTTTTTGGAGCACATTTAGTGACTCCGTACCAACCACGATTACTTCTCGCTTGGAATGCATTTTTTTTGTGGTTATTATCGAATGTTAATTGTACCATGTTGGAGGCAAACAACAAGATTTTTTATTCCACGAACGATTTAAAAAAAAAAATCAAATGTTTATGGATTTTGCACATCTGAGTGCTTGATCGAACGCAATATGTTCGATGGGACTTTTAAACCGCTTCAGTTTGTGTCGCTATTGGTGCTCTCACGAATGACATGCCTCGAAAGGCAGTGGTTTCATTCGATTTTGTTGTGAATCGTGGTATGCAATTTTACGTTTTTTCTCTGGATTGGAAAAAAAATCCGCGAGAGAGGTCAAATGGAAAGCAAATATTGTGGGAAAATAAACCGACTCGTTATGAAGTTTTAGAGAACACTTGAAGCATTTTTTCCAGGAATTCGAACTGATTAAAGACAATTGCTTGTTTGAGCATGCATGACCAAATTTTACATTTTTTTCAGTTATTGATTGCACTTTCTGATGATTCGGAAATAAGGTCAAATAGCTCGTAGAAATTCAATTCGGCCAACCCACTGAGATGAGCTCTAAATAGCTTCCGGCAATGATCGGAAAATGATTCCCAAGGACTCAATCGCTCCCGGTTTTGAATAAAGAAAAACATTGAAACATATCCAAATCGGGAAACCTCCTCCCCCCACCGCAGGTGTGTATATTGAGCATATCCAACATCAGCCAATGATCCGTTCCGTACATTCCGACGCGCGAATCGCTTTCCATTATTCATCAGGCTCGGAAATCGATTCGAATCGAAGAAGAAACGCTTTCGCGAGGGAGATCTCTCAATATGAGCGCATTCTACCCTAGATTCAACCCCGTCAAGTGACAAGTGGGTGCCAACCAGTAGGCTGTGACAATGTCCGGGGGATCTTTTGTCGAGTTAACTGTAAGTTGGCAGAGGGTCTAATTCGCTTTTTGGACAACATTTTTTTCGACAATTTAATCAACTGAAAATTCATATTAAAGTTCATTATGCTATGACTTGTGTTTAACAAAATGTATTAGAAAAAGTTAAACTCGTATTTTTCAAAACTGTAATTTTAAAATACCAAAAGAAAACGTCTCATTCTTCTGCGTGAATCACCCAGATTTTTTGTACACCCCCGTCCAAGTCCGAGGATAACATCTTTTTTCCGGCTTTCCACGGGGCTTTCCTTTTAGCATCTCATATATCAAATCTTTTCATGCGCCTGGGGTGCGAGAGAAGTGAAGAGTGGGGATGTAAAGTATGGAATTTGTCGTCGTCGTCGTCGTCTTCGTTGCCTACTGCTGCCTCACTTGTCTTTGTGTTGTGTCATTTCTCACGAATGTAACGCGGCATTTTCGAAGACATTTTCCAAGACATTTTCGCTTTTTTTTGTTGTGACTGTGTATTTGAAGCAGGATAAACCCTGTTTTGAGGGGCGAAAAAGAGAGTGTGATAAGGCTGCTTTTTTACTCGGGGTTGTGCCTGCTGTCCGCCTGGTTAGGATCACTCCTTGTTAAGGGTTCATGACAATCAAAAAGGTTGTACTTCGTTGAAGATAAGTGTAAATAACATCCCTGGTGAAGGAATTGTTGTGTTGTTGTGCGCTTGTTATTTGAGGGGACATTTTGTAGATATAAAACATCAATTTATATTGTATTCTATACCAAATTTTGGCTTTGTAAATTAAGAATTTTTAGAATATTGATCTTTGCAATGGAATTTGGAATTTGGCCGAACTTTTTTCTTGCACTTTTGACAAACAAAAAAGTCGAGAAACTAAGCAACCAGTTGTTGTTTACAGTCGACTCTCTGGCTGTCAATATCCAAGGGACCATCGAGGAAGAGAATCATCAGTTAACAGAACGATGCAAAATGAAGACTCGATTGAAAATATTTTTTCTTGATACCCAGCTAATGTCAAACACCCTTCAAAGCTTCGTTTCGCCAAGAAAAATGTCTATGCAAGCCATGAGAAAGTGAAATTATTGAAAACCGGAAGAGATTTTTAAAGCAAACAGAATCCAAGGGACCGTCGAGGAAGAGATCCTTCAAGCAAGAGAAAATATCGAGGAATGAAGAGAATTGGAGTATGCAGATTGAAGGGACTGAAGAATTCATCGATAGATGGAGCAATATTGATATCAAGAAGATCGACAGCCAGAGAGTCGACTGTATTTACATTGCCAGTCGCACTGAACTTTGGCATTTTAAAACTGGAATTGACAGCTGAAAAGCAAGTGACTAATCTTGGCTTGCTTTGATCTTTTTTTATGGAAATTTAAAATTTTCCATGCCAGTTGGACTACAACCAGAACTGGGCATCGGCATACGAGAGGATAAAGAGCACGATTCGGTAGTAAAATGGTACTGTGTGCGGACCGAGAGGATAAATCCCGAAATTACCGAGAGTACTTTACTCATGGGTTCATCTTCAAAAAAAGTTCATCTATCAAAAAAAAGTACCGGTACCGAGACTCCAACCCAAGACCTTCGGCATATTGAACCGTGCCTTTGCCGTATGGGCCACCATGGTTCGGTGACTAAGTGGCGGTCATTTGTCTATATAAGCCACTCAATAGTATGAACTGTTCCAATGAACGAATGAACACGCGAGAGGACTATACTCTCGCAAAATAGCACTTTCCTCACGGTTCTTTTCGTGAGGACTATCCCCTCGTTCTTTAACTTTGGGTGTAGGGAACCATAAATAGGGAGACTGGTCGAAGTATATTTGACGTATCCAAGTTTGACGTATCCAAACGAGCATTTGCCTTCACGCCCAACAAAACTTGGCAGTGGTGGTAAGCACAAAACATACGTTGCCAGATTGATTTACCAAAGTCTGGCCTGTCCTCCTATTTGAAGTCTGTAAGTTTGACAAGTCGCATTGGTGCGATCAATAGTAAAAATTTAATGCGAAGTCCAAGTTAATGGTAATTGCGTAATAATTCATTTCAACTAGAGGTGGGCAAAACCGCTCTTTTTCAGGAGCCGCTCATTAAAAAAGCCGCTCTTTTGAACGGCTCTTTGGCACTTTTTCAAAATTTGGATGAAAAGGTTTTTTTTAAGAATCGTGTGATTTTATAAGTTATTTCATACTGGACGTTTACAAATTATTACATTCTGATTTAATCGAAAAAGTGTATAAACGCTAAAGTTTAATCGGACAAAAGAATTTTTTTTAAAAAATACTCTAAACTATTCAGTAGAGGTGGGCAAAACCGCTATTTTTTAGGAGCCGCTCATTTTCGTTCGCTCATTAAAAAGAACCGCTCTTTTTAACGGCTCTTTCGCTCTTTTTCAAAGTTTGGATAACAAGGGTGTTTTTTTTTTAAAGAATCGTGTGATTTTATTAGTTATTTCACATTGAACTTTTATGAATTATTTAATAAAACAAATTAAAACTGAAAACGAGAAGATGCCCTTGGAAACCATAAGTATTGGTGATCTATTTGTCAAGATTTCTACTTAAACCTAAATATTCGAGTAATTGAATGGCATCCAAACTTAAATCTATGATGCTGAAAATAGTAGTTTATGCAACAAGTTGCAAAAAGAGGATTTTTTCAGCACGAGTCGTACATTTATCCAACGAGGTTCACCGAGTTGGATAAATACGAAGAGTGCTGAAAAAATCAAGTTTTGCAACGAGTTCCATACAACATTTTTTTGCAATTCCAAAAAACACCCACTGAGTGAAATTTTATGTCAAATTTTCATGTATTTTGTCAATAAATCGATTTAATCAAAAAAAATGTTGAAAAGTGTTACTTTTCGAAACAAGTGCTGAAAAGTTCAACTTTTCAGCACCCATTTGAGTGCTGAAAAGTAGAACTTTTCAGCATTTATTTTGAAAAGCGTTGCTATTCGATTCTGTTATTTTTGGTACAGAAAAGTAGGCTATTTCGTCGTTCAAGAATGACAGGAAAAGTAAGTAGTTTCACGACGGAATTGCAAAAAAATGTTTTCAATTGCGTTTATTTCTGCAAGAATTGAACTAATGCTGATGTTTTATTTGAAGAAAATATTCTGTGAACTCTTTTCTACATTCTGATTTAATCTATAAAGTCTCTAAACGCTAAAATTTAATCGGACAAAAGAGTTCATTTTTTTTTCAAAAATCTCTAAACTATTCAGTAGATTTTTGGTAATATTTTACAAATTATTCAATTTTAAATGCTCAAATTCGTATTCTGGTAATACTTTAGTGTACAATCAGTCGTACAATGATTTTTTTTATTTTGTTCAGACAATCATGTACTTTTGAGATAAATTTTTATTAGCATTGAAATATTTGAAATTGCATTTTCAGTTCTCGAAAACAAATTCCAAACTATGTTTTTTTGGAAATTCAATAAATTATAGTTATAACATAAATCATGCCATCTTGAAACGGTTCTTTCAAAAGACAGAAGTTTAAAAAGAACCGCGGTTCTTTTTTTCTGAGCCACGGTTCGTTCGCTCTTTTCAGTGAACCGGCTCTTTGAGCGGCTCGCTCTTTTTTTGTCCACCTCTATTTTCTGTTACTCTAATTTTTTGAACAAATGAAACTCCTGGGCATTTCTGTGACTTCTCAGATTTTTTATTTATTTTGTTATTATATTTTTTGTTACAGTATGTTATTTCCCGTTTATTTTCTTACACCAATTTCGCAAACATTTTTTTTTTCAATATCTCTGGAAGCTAAATGAAATTTGCAATCGAAGAGTACTTAACCATTTTTTTGATAGAGTGCGTCAATTTAAGTTTAAATTATTTTTTGGGTATAATTTTCGGAAATTTTACAATTTTTCGTTTTTCTTAAATGCTTTATAATTGATATTTTTTTTCTACAATTTTCTCTGTGAGACTTTGAAAATCGGACAATTGCTTTCTGAGATAGAACCTCACAAAAATTTGAATCGATGAAAATTTTAATTTTCAATTGACAACATCTCAAAAATTAGCTACACATTAAAAAAATCATGTTAAAATTACATCTTAAAAGGGGTACATCTTTTATGTCACAAAAAAAATGTTTAATTTTACCTCTAAAAACACGTAAATTTACATCTGGCAGTCGCAAGGAAAAAATATCTGTAATCCCAAAAAAATACCAAACCGGCGATAGTTATATCTAACTTACTAAGTACGCGCCCCAACCCGCACGGCCAACGGCTGCTGTGAAAACTGAATGATCAAATTCGATACCTTTACGTTTCTCGTATACTGCATATACGTTACATGCAGTATACAGTGTACGGAACATATAGAGCAACATAGTTAAAAAATTGCGTAAATTTGGAAGCTTTAACTTTGGAAGGTTGAATATTACCTCCTTCATGATGAATTTTGCCTCAATTTAAATTGAAAAAGTGACATTACACCAGAAAAGTTGTAAATTTACACGTTTTCAGAGTTAAAATTTCACCTTTTTTGTGACATAAAAGTTGAACCCCTTCCCAGATGTAATATTACCATGATTTTTTTCACAGTGTACATTAGCTTTGGTCATACAGTTTTCACATGCTAGATGTAACTATCGCCGGTTTGATTTTTTTTTTGGAATTACAGATATTTTTTCCTAGCGTCTTTCAGATGCAAATTAACACAATTTTAGAGGTAAAATTAAACCTTTTTTCTGACATAAAATATGAACCCCTTTTTTATATGTGATTTTAGCATGTGTTTTTTTTACTACACAGCAAAAAATCCGATGGTAAAATCGCATGCAAAAGCATGCACAGCACCTTCGTCATTATAAACACTTAATATTACACAATGCATGTGCATTTTTTGAAAACACAAAAAAAAGTTGCAATCGACGGGATTCAAACCCAGCACCAAAAGTAAGGACTGGCGCCCTAGCCCACTCGGCCATCAGACCGATGAAAAACTGGTTTCCCATACTGATGGGCAGCATATTTCAGGGTGTAAAATCACATAAAATTGTATAAAGTAATGCAATGATCCCTTCAATACAAATAGTTTTATTTTTGAAATTTGTTTTGAAATATGAAATGAGAAAATTATCTATTTGTAGACCTTTTCAATAGTTATGCTTTACCTTTAAATGTAAAAATTATTTTTATTGAAAATATCAGAAAATTTTACAAAAGTTCAATATTTTAACATTGAAATGATATCGTTGAAAATTTCAAGCTTATGAAGTGACATTTAAAAATCTAATTTTAATTGGTTCGTTTTTGAGGCTTGTTATAAGAAACTAATTGTCCATGTATCAAAGTCTCAGAGAGACAATGCTTTTCTTTCAAGAAGTATTTTTAAAATGAGATAGAACGATAAAAAATCAAAACGGTACACCTAAGATAACGGCAAAAAATTGTTTTAATTCGGTTTTTCAGGATTATTTTTTCAATTGGTCCGTTTTTCCACATTTTTCGCCGGAACCAGATTTCGCACCATCATGCACCATGGCTAAAAAGGTCTCTGTTTTAAGTTTCCTAAAACATATTAAAAATCGAAAAATGTTATTTTGGGAATTCAGCTTTTGGTGCTGAAAAGTTATTTAAAAATCAGATTTTTCCCCGTGTACCTTTTTATTTAGAAAAGTCCAAATCATAATTCCATTTTGTATTATGTTATGCTTTCAATTTTCTGAGATACGATTTTTTGAAAATAAAAACTGGGTCTTTCGACGGGCCACGCGCAGAAATGGGAAAATGACGAAAACGGAAAAAAATCGACTTTTTTCACTAAAACTGCGATAACTTGAAAATGTCAGCGATGACCTATACATGTTAGGGTACCAAAATTTTCGTAATGGAAATACGTAACTTATATCGAATATGGTTGATACACATAAGGGTAATTATTTACATTTTCATGAACACTTCGGTGCACTTCCTTGCGTTTAAAAGCAAATTCTAATCCTAGTACATTTTTACCTGCTTTCTTCGCCCACATAAATCATACCCAGCTGCATTTACGTGTATAAATCACTCTGCAGATAAGCCCGCGTTTTCCCCACTTGAGTGTGATAGATATGCAAAAAAAAAGTACGCTTGCATCTGATGCATTTCCCGCACGCAATCGATCTTCGTTTATTAATATTCTTATCCTTTAAAAGCCATTTGCTACATAAACCGGTCCACATTACTGGCAGCTAAGCTAAGGCATCCGGCTCAACCAAGAAGAACGTGGGTAAAAGTATGTTTTGCCTTGGATCGCCAACATCCTTGAGCAGACGCCGAGGACGGTGAAGCAGGAACACTTCTTCCCTTCCATAGCACCATAAACTGAAGCGAATCTATAACGCTCCCTCGCCGCCGTTTCTGGTCGTGAAAAGTGTCACTATTCAGAGTGTGTCGCGTACGCTGGCGGAAGGCTGGGGGAAAGTTTAAAGAGATGGGATTTTCCTGCCTGATCGCGGTGGCAACCGAGACTGCCGTCCAGACGGCGGCGAAGGTGGGTGGCAGTGTTGCCAGCATTCCACGGCAACCACTACTGGAGGGGTTAGTGGGACCTCATGGGACTGAGGTAGAACGTTTGTTTGTGTGGAGTGTAAATAGTATAGACGACGACGAAAAGCACAGGAAAACCACATCTCGTCACTACTTTTAGATTCAAGGACTTGCTGCTTAACCGTCGTATCTTGTCTCGCAACGTGAAAGGCGACGGGTTCTGGCTCTAAATGGAAAAGCTAGAAATAGTGGGTTGTGGTTCGCTAGTGGAGTGATGGTTCGCGAATTTTCAGCAGCCCGGCATATCTCATCTGGATCTGTGCAGAAAGGGGGGTAACCTTTGGCAGGAAATTAGAAAAAGATATTTTGAAATCGAAGAGCTAAAAAATGACAGAAATGTAAATAATTGTAAATAAACAAAGGCAACAACCAAACAGAATAACTGGGCTTAAGAATTAATGATAAAATCTTAAAGAGAATTGCATAAAAATAATTCAAATGAAAGACGTTCTGAATAAAGCAGTCTTATAAATGTTCGATTTATTGTAGTAAACTTCAGGGGAAAAATAATTTGAATTTTCTAGAGCGTTCAATTTTTTTTGTGTTTTTCAAGCTTAAAATCATAGATTAATTTGTGATAAACTTCAATCTAAACAAGGAAAGCAGTTTTAAATAGCTCAAAAGAATTTGATTTTGTTTTGTTTTTTTATTGTTCTTTGCATTTTAACTGCATCGCAATTGTGATTGAATTTCTTAAATCTGTATATTTTTATTTTTTAATGTAGCTCGACT
This sequence comes from Culex pipiens pallens, assembly GCF_016801865.2. Lineage (NCBI taxonomy): Eukaryota > Metazoa > Arthropoda > Insecta > Diptera > Culicidae > Culex > Culex pipiens. The sequence goes on along the minus strand of NC_068939.1, from coordinate 162,160,577 downwards.
AGAAAAGCTTAAAAAACTTTCTTTGAAGATGTCTAAAAAACAAGACAACGACGACAACAAATAAAATGATACCAGTCTATGCAAATTTTTAGATAAATTTAGAATTTCACGTGTTATCTTTATGTTACTACTGCTTGGAGAAACCCGGAATTGGTGTATGATTTGTTTTGTTACTGTTTTTACCCAAATCAATCAAATTAATCAAAATATTATGCAAAAAATTTGCTCTGAACAGCTGTGTTAATTCGATACATTTGTCCTGAATTGCCACAGATGCCGGTGTTTTATGGAAATAATTAACTATGATATTTTTTTAATTCAATATCATGATAAAGGTAAAACATCCAGTCTTTTCCAAAATATCTAAAATAAATGGAAAAGTTTATAGCGATAGTCATTTTGCGTATCTGTAAACTAAAATTTCAACAATTTTCCCTCATAAGCCAAATGAATGCTTATATAAACTAAATATATTTTTTTATTCTTATCGATTACTAAGTATTCAACTGTTCATCTTTTTCCACAACCAATTCTGAATTTCCAGACCAAAATTTGATTTCTTTTCAATACCGGGAATTACCGGAACAAAATTTAGAAATTCCCGGGATTCGGGATTCTCCTGTTTTGGAAAAATCCTAGGATTTTTGTCCCGGGAATTCCCAGGATGGACGCACTAGTATTTTCTTTGTCCAGTTACATGGAACTTAATACACCTGTCCAGTTGTTTTTCAATCAATTGTTTCCAAAATATCGAAGTAATGACGAAAATTTTATTTTTTGCGAACAAAACGTTTTTGCGGTGCTGTGCATTGAAATTTCTAAAAAAATCTAAATATTTTTAATTCAGCTCAAACATGCTAAATATGCAGAAAAATGCATTTTTTATTGTTTTCAGTTGATTTACCTTCTATCTTCATTAAAATTTTGAAGTTAAAAAAAAGATTTTGCCTCCTGAGTTTTTGGCAAATTTTGAAAGGGGGGGGGGAGGGTGACATAAACTTTGAAAAACAGCAACGGCCTAAATTTTAAAGTAAAAATACTAAAAAAATATAAAAAAAATACCGCTTTTTTTAAAACACTCTATTTTTATAATTTGCAATACGGTTATCAAACGATTAGAATTTTTGCAAGTATTTTAACTGTTTGAGAGATTTTTGAATGAAATGCAAAAATTTTCACAAAATACCGTATTTTCTCTAAAATACTAATTTTTGTTTAATTTTTGTAAATTTGGGTATCAAACTATTCGAAATTTGGGATGTATTTTAACTGTTTTAGAGTTTTTTGAATGAAATACACCAATTTTCACAAAATACCGTATTTCCTCGTAAATACTCAAATTTTTACATTTTGCAATTTTTGTATCAAGTGATTCGAAATTATATATGTATTTTAACTGTTTTAGAGATTTTTGAATGAAATGCTAAAAAATCAAAATTTTGAATGTATTTTAACTGAGTTTTTTGAATGATAAAGCAGAACACCATTTTGCTTTGTTTGATACCCATATTGCAAATCATGAAAATTTTAGTACTTAAAAATTACGGTATTTTGTGAAAATTTGAGTATTTCATTAAAAATAATCTCACAATGCGAAAACGCATGAACCCATATTACGAATTAAAAAAAAATAGTTTTTTCGAGAAAATTTATGTATTTTGTGACAGTTTGAGTATTTTATTCAAAAAACTCTAAAACAGTTGAAATACAAGCAAAATTTTGAATCGTTTGATACCCATGTTGCAAATTATAAAATTTGAGTGTTTTCGTGAAAATACGGTGTTTTGTGAAAATTTGTGTATTTCATTAAAAAGCTTTAAATCAGTGAAAACGCATGAAGAAATTTTAAATCGTTAGATACCCATATTGAGAATTTTATTTTTTTTAGTATTTTCGAGAAAATTCGGTATCTTGTGAAAATTTGAGTATTTTATTCAAAAAACTCTAAAACAGTTAAAATTCATGCAAAATTTCGAATCGTTTGATACCCATATTGCGAATTATAAAAATTTGATTATTTTCGGAAAATACGTTTTTTTGTGAAAATTTGAGTACTTCATTCAAAAAACTCTAAACAGTGAAAATGCATGCAAAATTTCGAATCGTTTGATACCCATATTGCAAATAATAAACAAAAATGAGTATTGAAAAAAATACGTTATTTTGTAATTTTTATTAGTATTTATGTTTTGAAAATTATTGCATTATCAAAAAAATATTTACTAAGAGAATGCTTAAAACTTCAACATGATTTGGTTGGTTTTAGTCAATTTAAGGATATTTTAAATATAAGTTATGGTCGATAAAATTATCGCCGATAAAATTATCGCCGATAGAATTATCGCCGATAGAACTATCGGAATAACGATAACGATAGATTATCGTTATGGTCCCAACGATAACGAAAACCATAATCGTTATCGTTTGGTGATAATATTATTGACGATAATTCTATCGATTAACAACCTTGCAAAAAATCCTTTCTAACGAGTCCAAAACTTTAATGATCTGGCAACCCTGTCTCGAGTTTTGACCTCTTAAGGTGAAGCCGTTGATCATTTTCGAAGAAAATTGATCATCACTATAAAATATTCTGTATTAAATTCAATTTGACGAATTTCAGCACCGAAAGGAATCAGCATGTGCCCATTGTTGCCTTCTTGAAGCCACTGAAAGAATTTTTGATCTAAATCAATTGTGCTTCAAAATTTATATAATTTTGTGGCACAGTCATTGACGTCCTAGTTGGCAATCATTGATTAATGACGATTTCCATAACTTTACAAGTAATGGGATAATCGTTACCAAAAGGAATCAGCATGTGTAGGGCACTATTCTAAACAGCTTGTCGATGGAATTTTGTCAAAATATTGAAAGCGACGCAAAATTTATATCTTTGAACGAAAAATCATGACAATGATGGAAGTCTTCACGTTAAGAGTGAGGAAGGCACCAGCCACATAGGTGGATTAAGTTAGTGTTTTATTAAAAACAAAAAGGAAATTGTAAACAAAATCATTTATTAACAAAAAAAATCTGTCATAAGTTACCAAGAATGCCGTCAGTTGAAAAGAATACGCCTCACTAGAAAATAAGCATAAGCATAAGCATAGGTGCCCACCCGCAGTTAATACGCCTCACTAGAAAATACTTAAAAACATTTTTCCTAATTGCAATTCTTTGCAATGATCTGTGATCTATCTCAGTTACTGTGTATCCGATCTGGAAAATGAAATAATAAATAAAAATTTGCAGAAAAATTACTCAGCAGTTGAATAAAATATTTTCAGAAGTGGACAAAATGGACAATTTTCCGGTAAATCAAAAATATTCTTCGACAAAATGCCTTCTCTGGTAATAAAGTTGTCCTCCTCATAAATTTCAGCCAAATATTTAAAAAATAGTTGATAACCATTTGCGGGTTTCGCGAAGAATGTAGTCCTTGATGCACTTCATAAAGTTTCACAAGAGAACACTCTTGTGAAACTTTATGAAGTGCATCAAGGACTACATTTTTGTTAGAATTTGATTACAATATCTAAAAAATGATACTCACACATCTGGGCAGTTTATATCCTCTACAATTTAAATCCTTGGAAATGTTTAAGAATTCGGACAGTGGCCACTCGCAGGTTAGTCATACTTACGGTTACCAACTGTACGGATTTTGAAAAGGCTGGAATTTTTGTAGGGAATTTTACGCATAATACGGATTTGTACGGAATTTTAACAACTTTTTGATCATTGAATTGCTTGTTTGATTTGGTCGAAGCTTTTGTTAACTAGAAATTTGTATTTTTCTGTAAGTTTGGGAGAGTTTTCCGGGGTTTCCTCAATTTAAACTTGATTATCAATCATTCTAGAGTTTTTGAACTATTGTCTTTCATATGCTGATAGGACCTTTAAGAAAACTCTAGAATTGTTCTTTTAGAAATTCCTTACTAAATATATTTATTCATTTCCAAAGGCTTTCTAAAACTAGTGAAAACATTTGAACATTTGAATTAACAAATCTAGAGTTTTTTAAAGGTCCTATAAACTGTTGTGTTTAACATGTTCAACATGGACCTTTTCAATAAAAAAACTCTTGAAAAGTGTTCGTGAAAATACTATGAACGATATTATTCATAAAAGCAAACTTGACATTTTGTAAACTTTTAAACGTTTAACAAAAAAAAATGAAAACTTTTAAACTTGCAAGTCATAATCACTCTGATAGCATTTTGTGAAATTTGTTAGCTGTAGAAATGACACAGTTTTATATTTTTAATTCTCAAATTTATTAAATTTAATTTATCTAAATAATTCATTGACAGTTTTTGTTATACCATGGTATCATATCGGCAAAGTGTACGGATTTTTGCTCAGCAAGAGTTGGTAGCCTTAGCATCAGTCTCTGCCCAGCTGTACTACTTTGAAGTGCGCTCAGGATCCATTTAAATGCCTCGGATGAGCTCATGCGAACTTTTGATTCCACGACATGCTTCTTCGTTGAGGGTAAATTCCTTTCCGGAATGGTGTTTGAGCATAAAACTTCTGAAAAGTGATGGAATTCAATTGGGGTTTTAGTTTTAATGAATTCTAGTCAAATTTTGCTTCTGATTTTTGATAATTTTAATCATTTGAAAAACAAAATTTCTGTATTGCTTCTGAGTGGTTTTAAATTCAGGTTAAATTAACTGACTGACTCAAACTTTAGAAAAGTGTCCTTCCGTTAAAAAGTGCGAGCTTTACCAGTGCTGCCATGCTAGCTTAGAATCCAGAGTACACACTTGTCACAGGAAGGCTGAAGAAATATCCTCCGGGGCAGGAATCTCGAGTTGACATACTTTCTCTTATTTATTCTGCTGCCGCTCCACGTGTGCTCCATTTTTTTATGGCTGCCGGCACGTGTGGTGAGGTCCTTCAATCCACTTTACAAAAAGTGATTATATAATGGAGAGAGCTCGCGCGGCGACGAGGAAGCCTCAATCTGAAGATTGTTGTGTGTGTGTGTGTGTGTTACACAATGGCCGGGAATTATGCTCCCTGATGCTGGGGCCTGCTACTGGATGGTGATGGTACTTAACCGCGCCGTCGTCGTGCAGGAACAAGTCACTGAACCTTCCACGTTCGCCTATTCAGCGCAACAGACTGACGCGACTTGCCGACTGACTGACTGGTGGGGGAATTTGAATGGAAGGAATTTTCCGCTTTTCAGGACATTGTTGTCGGGAATTTGCCTCTTTTGCGCATTTCTGTCCCCGGGACAATCCAATGATAAATGATGGTGGCGGTGGCCCGTGCGCGCTGGAGCAGCTGGGAAAATTGTGAGTTTATGAATGTTATTTACCTTCTGTTGTTTTGTGATTGTCTTGCTTTATTTTGGTAATCTTATTTGTTTTTATTTATGAAACACGAAATCGGAAAAAGTTGCCCCGACCCCTTTTCGATTATCGTGAAACTTTGCTCTTAGGGGTAATTTTGGTCCCTGATAACGAATTCAAGGTTCATTTCTAGATATCTCGTGACGGTGAGACGCAACGACACCTTTAATGTTTCTGGATTGTTGCTAAGGCTCGTTTTCAGTGAATTGTAGCTCGGAAACCGTGAAAATATAGAAATTTGGTGCCAAAAAGACTTTTGTGTAAAATTGGACGCCTGATTTTAACCGTACTTTTCGAATTTGAAAAAAACCCAGAAGGATCATTTTTTTCATTTAGAACAAAAGAAGCCATTTTGCATCATTAGTTTGTCGATATAATTTTTCATACAAATTTGGTAGCTGTCCAGTCCATACAATAATGATTAATGAATCATTGAATGTTTAACCCTTTTGAATTGTTAGGCTTGATTTAAAAAATTTGAACATATTATTCTCGAAAAGATCGGAAAATTTCACGAATGTTTCATATTTTAACATTTAACAGCTTCAACTTGAAAACGGTGCACTTTATCAAATTTTCACTAAACTACTTTTTGATTTCAGATTTGATTTTACATTGAAAAATGATGTTGTAAAATTTTTGTGATCAATATTTCGACTTTTTGAAAAAAAATCAGTATTGGTACAAAAAATTATAACTCGGTCAAAGATTTTTTGCACAACCTGGAAATTTCTGAAAAGTTGGCATTTAGCATTTAGCTTTTTGTCACTAAAACTTGATTTGCAAAAAAAATACTTTTTTTAATTTTTTTATTTTATATGTTTTAGGGGACATCAACCCTAAAACATACCAAAAAATAATAAAAAAATTTTGCAAATCAAGTTTTAGTGACAAAAAGTTAAATTATAAATCACTAATTTTTTATACCGTGTATCATTTTTTTCAGTGTAGTCCTTATCCATTCTTACAACTTTGCCCAAGACACCAATGCGATCAAAAAATTCCTTCAAAAGATACAGATTTTTGAATTTTCATACATCATTTTTGTATGGACAGCTGCAAAATTTGAATGGAAAATTATATGAACAAACTAATGATGCAAAATGGCTTCTTTAGGCATACCGAAGGCACCAAAAATTTTTTAGCCGGATTAGAAAATACAAAAAAATCGAATGACCGAAATCTGAGAGAATTGCACACCTTTATTCGACAAAATCACATTTTTTCAAGATTTCGATTTCAGGCGTGCATAACCGAGACACAAACATGAAAATATTATAGTGTTTTGGAATCGGGATAGTGTCAGCTATCCATTAAAATTATAATTTCATGAAAATTTTCACAAAAATACGTATTTTTTATGTATTTGGGTAATTCTCCGCCAACTCACACAGCAGTTGCCCCGACCCCTCTTCGATTTGCGTGAAACTTTGTCCTAAGGGGTAACTTTTGTCCCTGATCACGAATCCGAGGTCCGTTTTTTGATATCTCGTGACGGAGGGGCGGTACGACCCCTTCCATTTTTGAACATGTGAAAAAAGAGGTGTTTTTCAATAATTTGCAGCCTGAAACGGTGATGAGATAGAAATTTGGTGTCAAAGGGACTTTTGTGTAAAATTAGACGCCCGATTTGATGGCGTACTCAGAATTCCGAATAAACGTATTTTTCATCGAAAAAAACACAAAAAAAGTTTTAAAAATTCTCCCATTTTCCGTTACTCGACTGTAAAATTTTTTGGAACATGTCATTTTATGGGAAATTTAATGTACTTTTCGAATCTACATTGTCCCAGAAGGGTCATTTTTTCATTTAGAACAAAATTTTTCATTTTAAAATTTCGTGTTTTTTCTAACTTTGCAGGGTTATTTTTTAGAGTGTAACAATGTTCTATAACTATGTAGAGCAGACAATTACAAAAATTTTGATATATAGACATAAGGGGTTTGCTAATAAACATCACGAGTTATCGCGATTTTACGAAAAAAAAGTTTTGAAAACGTTGGTCGTCATCGATCATGGCCATTCATGGTCACTCGCGAAAGAAACGGACGACGAAACAAAGAGAAACGAAAAAGTAACTTTTTCAAAACTTTTTTTCGTAAAATCGCGATAACTCGTGATGTTTATTAGCAAACCCCTTATGTCTATATATCAAAATTTTTGTAATTGTCTGCTCTACAACTTTGTAGAACATTGTTACACTCTAAAAAATAACCCTGCAAAGTTAGAAAAAACACGAAATTTTAAAATGAAAAATTTTGTTCTAAATGAAAAAATGACCCTTCTGGGACAATGTAGATTCGAAAATAACATTAAATTTCCCATAAAATGACATGTTCCAAAATTTTTTACAGTCAAGTAACGAAAAATGGGAGAATTTTTAAAACTTTTTTAGTGTTTTTTTCGATGAAAAATATGTTTATTCGGAATTCTGAGTACGCCATCAAATTGGGCGTCTAATTTTACATAAAAGTCCCTTTGACACCAAATTTCTATCTAATCACCGTTTCAGGCTGCAAATTGTTGAAAAACACCTCTTTTTTCGCATGTTCAAAAATGGAAGGGGTCGTACCGCCCCTCCGTCACGAGATATCAAAAAACGGACCTCGGATTCGTGATCAGGGACAAAAGTTACCCCTTAGGACAAAATTTCACGCAAATCGAAGAGGGGTCGGGGCAACTTTTCCCGATTTCGTGTGAGTTGGTAGAGAATTACCCATTTTGAAAATGCAATGTTTCTCGAAAAAATACTCCAAATTTTAGTTTTTACAATATTGGTTTTAAATGATTTGGATTTTTTCATACATTTTGATTGTAATAACAACATTTTTAAAAAATATTCAAAATTTTCACAAAACTACGTATTTTTGAAAAAATAATCAAAAATTTCCGTTTTTACAATATGGGTATCAAACGATCGGGATATTTTCATACATTTCGAATGTAATAAAAACATTTTTTGAAAACACTCAAAATTTTCACAAAAATACGTATTTTCGAAAAAAATACTCAAAATTTCAGTTTTTACAATATGGGTATCAAACGATCAGGATTTTTTCATACATTTCGAATGTAATAACAATTTTTTTTGAAAATACTAAAAAATTTCACAAAACTACGTATTTTTGAAAAAATACTCAGAATTTCAGTTTTAACAATATGGGTATCAAACGATCGGGATTTTTTATACATTTGTAAGTAGTTTTGTGAAAATTTTGAGTATTTGTTCGAAAATTCGTAGTTTTCTGAAAATTTTGAGTATTTTCAAAAAATGTTAATATTACATTCGAAATGTATGAAAAATCCTGATCGTTTGATACCCATATTGTAAAAACTGAAATTTTGAGTATTTTTTCGAAAATACTTAGTTTTGTGAATTTTTTTTTGTGTTTTCAAAATACGTTCTTGTTACATTCGAAATGTATGAAAAAATCCTGATCATTTGATACCCATATTGTAAAACCTGAAATTTGTAGTATTTTTTCGAGAAACATTGCATTTTCAAAATACAGGAAAAATACGTATTTTTGTGAAAATTTTCATAAAATTATAATTTTAATGGATAGCTGACATCATCCCGATTTCAAAACACTATAATTTTTTGATGTTTGCATGATTTTTCATACGTTCAAAGCCAAAGTCTCCCATATAGCCAAAATCCCTAAAGCTCTGGGCCGTGCTTAACCGAGGCAGCTGTACGAATCAAAACCGGGGCAGTGCAAAACCGAGGCATGACTGTACTAAAGGTGGTTAATTAAAATACATTTGGGTAATTCTCCGCCAACTCACACAGCAGTTGCCCCGACCCCTCTTCGATTTGCGTGAAACTTTGTCCTAAGGGGTAACTTTTGTCCCTGATCACGAATCCGAGGTCCGTTTTTTGATATCTCGTGACGGAGGGGCGGTACGACCCCTTCCATTTTTGAACATGCGAAAAAAGAGGTGTTTTTCAATAATTTGCAGCCTGAAACGGTGATGAGATAGAAATTTGGTGTCAAAGGGACTTTTATGTAAAATTAGACGCCCGATTTGATGGCGTACTCAGAATTCCGAAAAATCGTATTTTTCATCGAAAAAAACACTAAAAAAGTTTTAAAAATTCTCCCATTTTCCGTTACTCGACTGTAAAAATTTTTGGAACATGTCATTTTATGGGAAATTTAATGTACTTTTCGAATCTACATTGTCCCAGAAGGGTCATTTTTTCATTTAGAACAAAATTTTTCATTTTAAAATTTCGTGTTTTTTCTAACTTTGCAGGGTTATTTTTTAGAGTGTAACAATGTTCTACAAAGTTGTAGAGCAGACAATTACAAAAATTTTGATATATAGACATAAGGGGTTTGCTTATAAACATCACGAGTTATCGCGATTTTACGAAAAAAAGTTTTGAAAAAGTTGGTCGTCATCGATCATGGCCGTTCATGGTCACCCGCGACAGACACGGACGACGAAACAAAGAGAAACGTAAAAAGTAACTTTTTCAAAACTTTTTTTCGTAAAATCGCGATAACTCGTGATGTTTATAAGCAAACCCCTTATGTCTATATATCAAAATTTTTGTAATTGTCTGCTCTACAACTTTGTAGAACATTGTTACACTCTAAAAAATAACCCTGCAAAGTTAGAAAAAACACGAAATTTTAAAATGAAAAATTTTGTTCTAAATGAAAAAATGACCCTTCTGGGTCAATGTAGATTCGAAAAGTACATTAAATTTCCCATAAAATGACATGTTCCAAAAATTTTTACAGTCGAGTAACGGAAAATGGGAGAATTTTTAAAACTTTTTTAGTGTTTTTTTCGATGAAAAATACGTTTTTTCGGAATTCTGAGTACGCCATCAAATCGGGCGTCTAATTTTACATAAAAGTCCCTTTGACACCAAATTTCTATCTCATCACCGTTTCAGGCTGCAAATTATTGAAAAACACCTCTTTTTTCGCATGTTCAAAAATGGAAGGGGTCGTACCGCCCCTCCGTCACGAGATATCAAAAAACGGACCTCGGATTCGTGATCAGGGACAAAAGTTAACCCTTAGGACAAAGTTTCACGCAAATCGAAGAGGGGTCGGGGCAACTTTTCCCGATTTCGTGTGAGTTGGTAGAGAATTACCCATTTCTTCGTCATGGCGCTTACGTCACACAGTGAAATCAATGAAAATAATAGATTTTGCCTGTAAATTGATGTTTTTTAACCCTTTAAGTACCACGTGGAAATTTAATATTCAAAAAATCATATCTTGGCTCAAACACAACCAATTTTCGATGTTTTGGGCTTGTTCGCTCAGGATTTTAATAAGGAACACGATGCAATCGGAAAAATCCGGATTCCGGTTCCCTGGCCGGAGATATTTCGGATTTCCCAGGGCCAGATTGGGGCTACGCAAGCCTGGTCATTTTTCTGATTACAAAAACCATCCAAAAAAGATGAAAACGAGTGAAATACTATGGAATTTTATCATCTGCAATCAAACGAAGGCCATTTTATTGAACTAGAACAATGTTGGACACGGGAAACCCGGTCAGTAACCTGGGACCGGTTCCAGGGTCCCGGTCATAATCCGAATATATGGCCAATACACTTTTCTTGTCCAAAGTGGGCATGCGACATGTCTATGTTCATGAAATTGTGTAACAAGTTCGGAAAAACTAATGCAACACCAATCGGACCGACTGTGGCCACCCGGAACCGGTTCCAGGTTCCCGGCCATAATCCGAATATATGGCCAATACACTTTTCTTGTCCAAAGTGGGCATGCGACATTTCTATGTTCATGAAATTGTATCACAAGTTCAAAAAGACTAACCCATTGCCAATCGAACCGACTGTGGCCACCCGGAACCGGTTCCAGGGTCCCAGCCATAATCCGAATATATGGCCAATACACTTTTCTTGTCCAAAGTGGGCATGCGACATGTCTATGTTCATGAAATTGTATCACAAGTTCAAAAAGACTAACCCATTGCCAATCGGACCGACTGTGGCCACCCGGAACCGGTTCCAGGTTCCCGGCCATAATCCGAATATATGGCCAATACACTTTTCTTGTCCAAAGTGGGCATGCGACATGCTATGTTCATGAAATTGTGTAACAAGTTCAAAAAGACTAACCCATTGCCAATCGGACCGACTGTGGCCACCCGGAACCGGTTCCATGGTTCCGGCCAAAATCCGAATATATGGCCAATACACTTTTCTTGTCTAAAGTGGGCATGCGACATGTCTATGTTCATGAAATTGTATCACAAGTTCAAAAAGACTAACCCATTGCCAATAGGACCGACTGTGGCCACCCGGAACCGGTTCCAGGTTCCCGGCCATAATCCGAATATATGGCCAATACACTTTTCTTGTCCAAAGTGGGCATGCGACATGTCTATGTTCATGAAATTGTATCACAAGTTCAAAAAGACTAACCCATTGCCAATCGAACCGACTGTGGCCACCCGGAACCGGTTCCAGGGTTCCGGCCAAAATCCGAATATATGGCCAATACACTTTTCTTGTCCAAAGTCTGCATGTGACATGTCTATGTTCATGAAATTGTGTAACAAGTTCAAAAAGACTAACCCATTGCCAATCGGACCGACTGTGGCCACCCGGAACCGGTTCCAGGGTCCCGGCCATAATCCGAATATATGGCCAATACACTCTTCTTGTCCAAAGTGGGCATGCGACATGTCTATGTTCATGAAATTGTATCACAAGTTCAAAAAGACTAACCCATTGCCAATCGGACCGACTGTGGCCACCCGGAACCGGTTCCAGCGTTTTATAGTTTTATAATTTTATAATTTTATAATTTTATAATTTTATAATTTTATAATTTTATAATTTTATAATTTTATAATTTTATAATTTTATAATTTTATAATTTTATTATTTTATAATTTTATAATTTTATAATTTTATAATTTTATAATTTTATAATTTTATAATTTTATAATTTTATAATTTTATAATTTTATAATTTTATAATTTTATAATTTTATAATTTTATAATTTTATAATTTTATAATTTTATAATTTTATAATTTTATAATTTTATAATTTTATAATTTTATAATTTTATAATTTTATAATTTTATAATTTTATAATTTTATAATTTTATAATTTTATAATTTTATAATTTTATAATTTTATAATTTTATAATTTTATAATTTTATAATTTTATAATTTTATAATTTTATAATTTTATAATTTTATAATTTACTAATTTTATAATTTTATAATTTTATAATTTTATAATTTTATAATTTTATAATTTTATAATTTTATAATTTTATAATTTTATAATTTTATAATTTTATAATTTTATAATTTTATAATTTTATAATTTTATAATTTTATAATTTTATAATTTTATAATTTTATAATTTTATAATTTTATAATTTTATAATTTTATAATTTTATAATTTTATAATTTTATAATTTTATAATTTTATAATTTTATAATTTTATAATTTTATAATTTTATAATTTTATAATTTTATAATTTTATAATTTTATAATTTTATAATTTTATAATTTTATAATTTTATAATTTTATAATTTTATAATTTTATAATTTTATAATTTTATAATTTTATAATTTTATAATTTTATAATTTTATAATTTTATAATTTTATAATTTTATAATTTTATAATTTTATAATTTTATAATTTTATAATTTTATAATTTTATAATTTTATAATTTTATAATTTTATAATTTTATAATTTTATAATTTTATAATTTTATAATTTTATAATTTTATAATTTTATAATTTTATAATTTTATAATTTTATAATTTTATAATTTTATAATTTTATAATTTTATAATTTTATAATTTTATAATTTTATAATTTTATAATTTTATAATTTTATAATTTTATAATTTTATAATTTTATAATTTTATAATTTTATAATTTTATAATTTTATAATTTTATAATTTTATAATTTTATAATTTTATAATTTTATAATTTTATAATTTTATAATTTTATAATTTTATAATTTTATAATTTTATAATTTTATAATTTTATAATTTTATAATTTTATAATTTTATAATTTTATAATTTTATAATTTTATAATTTTATAATTTTATAATTTTATAATTTTATAATTTTATAATTTTATAATTTTATAATTTTATAATTTTATAATTTTATAATTTTATAATTTTATAATTTAATAATTTAATAATTTTATAATTTTATAATTTTATAATTTTATAATTTTATAATTTTATAATTTTATAATTTTATAATTTAATAATTTAATAATTTTATAATTTTATAATTTTATAATTTTATAATTTTATAATTTTATAATTTTATAATTTTATAATTTTATAATTTTATAATTTTATAATTTTATAATTTTATAATTTTATAATTTTATAATTTTATAATTTTATAATTTTATAATTTTTATAATTTTATAATTTTATAATTTTATAATTTTATAATTTTATAATTTTATAATTTTATAATTTTATAATTTTATAATTTTATAATTTTATAATTTTATAATTTTATAATTTTATAATTTTATAATTTTATAATTTTATAATTTTATAATTTTATAATTTTATAATTTTATAATTTTATAATTTTATAATTTTATAATTTTATAATTTTATAATTTTATAATTTTATAATTTTATAATTTTATAATTTTATAATTTTATAATTTTATAATTTTATAATTTTATAATTTTATAATTTTATAATTTTATAATTTTATAATTTTATAATTTTATAATTTTATAATTTTATAATTTTATAATTTTATAATTTTATAATTTTATAATTTTATAATTTTATAATTTTATAATTTTATAATTTTATAATTTTATAATTTTATAATTTTATAATTTTATAATTTTATAATTTTATAATTTTATAATTTTATAATTTTATAATTTTATAATTTTATAATTTTATAATTTTATAATTTTATAATTTTATAATTTTATAATTTTATAATTTTATAACTTTATAATTTTATAATTTATTATTTTAAAATTTTATAATTTTATAATTTTATAATTTTATAATTTTATAATTTTATAATTTTATAATTTTATAATTTTATAATTTTATAATTTTATAATTTTATAATTTTATAATTTTATAATTTTATAATTTTATAATTTTATAATTTTATAATTTTATAATTTTATAATTTTATAATTTTATAATTTTATAATTTTATAATTTTATAATTTTATAATTTTATAATTTTATAATT